>NC_092241.1:51935416-52220416 GCF_036320965.1 Panulirus ornatus
AGAATCTCTGGGGATAAAGGAGAAAGAATACTTCCCACATATTCCCTGTGTAGTGTAGAAGGTGACTAAAAGGTGTGGGAGTTGGGGCTGGAAATCCTCCTCTCCAGTTTTTACTTTTCCAAAAAAGGGAACAGAGAAGGGGACCAAGTGAGGATTTTCCCTCTAAGGCTTAGACGTCTATTTTTGATGCTACCTCGGTAATGAGGGAAATGGTGAATATATAAGAAGAAATAATGATAGCAGAGAATGTTCAATGCCCCACAAATATAAAATTTCCTCCCCATACAGTATAAATAGCTAATCACAAAGAGGAAAGTTGAGGCAGTGTTGTTACAAATATGAAGTGGGCATTTCTGGTAAACATCAAAAATCCAAAAAGAGTAATTGTGGTAGAATCAACACATGCAATCCAGGCAACTTTGATAAAATAATCTTTCACCATATCCTTTAGCACACATATCTTAATTGCATGACCTAAGTTGGGAGCGGGGGGCTGGAAATCCTCCCCTCTCAGTTTTTTTTAATTTTCCAAAAGAAGGAACAGAGAGGGGGGCCAGGTGAGGATGTTCCCTCAAAGGTCCAGTCCTCTGTTCTTGACGCTACCTTGCTAATGCGGGAAATGGCGAATAGTATAAAAAAAAAAAAAAAAAAGTTGCACAATACACAAAATATACTCTAAGTATACAGCAGACTGCAAAAACACAGCCATCCAAAGAAGTACTATCATCCTGACTCATGAGTGATGAAGTGATGCCTAGAACCACTTTACACCCTTCCTGTCTGGAATGCTAGTCTTTCTTTCAATCTCAGTAAAACTGATCCATAGGCTAAATTATTTCATCCTTCTAGACAACATATACCAATCCTTTTTTCCTGTCCCTTGTCTTTAAACTCTTTTTCTTTTTCTCCCATTATCAACTTTAAATTCAAGGTCTGGTATCGATGAGAATTTCTAATCATGGAAGAAACAGAATACAATGAAAAGCGTAAGTGGGCTTACTTGTCTTGAAGGATGGGGTTCTGCCAGGCCTCAATATCAGACTCCCACTGTCTATAGTGGTGGAGGGCATAGGCAGCCATCTCCTGTGCTGCAGTCTGCTCATCACCAAACCAGCGAGTGTATCGTCTATGGGATGACAGATAGTTCAATGAAGTACATCCATTGCTTCTCATATAAAGGGAGGAGATAACAAATGGGAAAGTAATATCTACCTATCTATCTATATCTCCAGCACCTGTACCCATCTAGAACTCCCACAAGGGGGGTGGCCATGGTAATAGTCCCCATAACTAGCAAATATCAAGTGCAATATCAAGAACAGTGATTTTATTGCATTTAATCTCATTCCCTGGCAATACATGAAGATCACACAATAAAGCAATGCAAGAACAAACATCTGAATGTGGAATATGGTACTACCTTTAGGATTGAGGGGGACAAAATCCTGAGAACTAGGAGAGATCATAGCATACATGACTTCACAGTTGACAGTGACACACTATAAGCAGGTCAATAAAGTGAAAGTAACATGTATGACACACCACAAGCAGAGCTACAATGTGAAAGTGAAAAGTGTGCCACACAAGAAATGCTACAAATGTGGAGGAAGCAAGAATCACACACCAAGATCTTGGTTGCAGTGTGGAGATGGCAAGTATACAATATGGACTACAGGGTGGAAATGGCAAGTGTGATACACAACAAACATGGTTACACTGGACATCACATGTCACATACTACAAAAAATACTACTGTGTGGAAGTGGCATGAGTGACTCACAAGTAGGGTCAGCTAAAGTGTGGAGGTGGCAAGTATTATACACTACAAGCAGGGTTATAGTAAGGAGGTTGCATATGGAACAGGCCATAAACAGGCTTAAAGTGTGAAGGTGGCTGCAGAAATGTAAACAAACAGTAAAAGAAAGGAGGCTCCCAACAAGATTTTCTTGGTTTGGTAACATTTCTTCCTTAACGGAGAATCAATGAACAATCACAGACAGCTGCCCTATATCTGCTATATAACTGTTTTGCTTCAGTATAAGCTTCTCTCATAAACAAGAGGTCCTGGTTGGTTCTCAGGTTTGTAGTGTCACTGTAACTTGTTATGTGTAGCTAAGGAAGATAAGCACTGCAGTCTCTACAAGGAAACTGTTCTCAGCTTATGTCCTTAGGTTCTGACTTCAATATGTTGCCCCCTGTGCCATGAACCTATTGTATGCTTTACTCATCAGATTATGACTCCAATATATCAACTCATGAGTCATGGGCCTGTGTTGTCAGCTGAAGTCTAAAGTTCTGACTCCATTATGTTACTCCCTGAACCACGAACCTGTTGTCAGCTACAGTTTCCAGCTTCTAACTCAAGTTTGTTACACCATGAGCCACGAACCTGTTGTAAGCTTCTAACTCAAGTATGTTGTTCCCAGTACTAAGTACCTGTTATCTTTAATGATTCCAGTATATCACCCCCTGAGCTATTATATTTCCAGACATACAAGCAATGATGTAAGCAAAGAGAATATTGCAGCTGGGAAAACTTGTAACTCACGATTTCTGGCCTGGGTGCAAGGCAACCTCGTCAAACTACCATAATGCTAAAGACAAAAAGAATATATACCTGGGAAGATTAGTAGCTCTGGATCAAATAGCACAGCTATCAGTAAAGCCATCATAATCTTAAAAACAGAAGAATATTGTACCTGGAATGATTAACAGCTATGTGTTAACTGACATGGCTGTTCGTCAACCTAGGTCAGCCACCATAATATTCAATACAAAGAGAACATTGTGCCTTCGAAGATTAGAAGCCCTAGGCTATTGGCATTGCTGACGGTTAACCTGGTAAAATCACCATCAATAACAAATTAAGACAGGTTTTGTAGGTAATATCAGCTGACTGTGGTAAAAAGGTATATGTTATGGTAAAAGAGAAGAGAAGAGATTTTCTTCACTTTGGTTAGTTACCTCCACACTGAAAAATCCTCAAATAAAAAGGCAATATCAAAACACCAAACTTTCTTACCATTCCATAAAGCCCTCTTCACTATTTCTTACTGTTCTTGCTTTTTTCCATTTGTGATACTTCACCTGATGTCCATCAATTAAGTTGACAACCCAACAATGTTCCAATACCTCAGCTGAAAGCACTCACCTCATGTGACAAACATTTAGGATCCCTCTATATGACTATGAAGTGCATGCATTCTGAAGGTAATGCTCACAACAGGTCATGCTAGGACAAAAGTTTTAAGTGGTGCACAAATCAAAAAAGTCAAATAAAGCAGCTATCAGTGGCATAAGTAATGCAAATAAGTTGTGGATTGCACAATTAAGATCAAGCAATTTGAACATAAAAAGGAGATACGGATTTGGAAAGATGAACTAAAGTATATACATTACAAAAATGAGCTACAAGTCTGAGTGCTGGAAGGTTTCACGAAAGGTCACTGTAAAGTGACACACTGGAGAAAGAAGCACAGGAAGGAAATAAGGGTGTATATGTGCAAAAAGAAAGCTAGGACAGTGAAAAATGAGATGTGCTGCAACTGCAGTTAAGAAATTTTCTTGCAATAAATGTATGCTTATAAAACTTAGAGAAAGGAGACACACAGAGAGGAAAAGGGATGAGAGAGTACTCTGTGAGGGGTGGATTGGTTAAAATCTCCGAAGTCAGTTTGGTTGGGTCACTGAGATAACTTAGATCAATGAATTACTGATAATAATGATTATGAGAGAAATGTCTGTACTATTTATCCTTACCTAGTGTGAGTAACTCCTCTGCTCTTGAACACAATTTGGGGCATGTCCCAGGCCAAGACCATCTCAACCATTCCTGAGCTATTTGCACTAATACTACATTTTCCACAAACAGCAACAGCTCTTTCTTCGCCCTTTCCTATGAAGCACAGGGAAATGAAAGTCACTTACATACATGAAAAATAAAGTACACAATTGACCAAGAAATCATTAATTTCTAATGGAGACAAGAAAAATATAAACATGTTTGGTTTGCCTCTGATGGTATGAGTGGCAATGCTGAAAACAAATGACTGCCCTTAGTAGCAATGTTAGCAATGCAGACCATACATCCTTTGTCTGTGGAAAGATTGACAAAGAGGATATATGTGTCATAAGTGGAGGGAACAAGGAGAAGTGGGAGACCAAACTGGAGGGGGAAGGATAGAGTGAAAAAGATTCTGAGCGATCAGGACCCGAACATACAGGAGGTTGAGAGAAGTGCAAGGATTGGAGTGAATTGGAACGATGTGGTATACCAAGGTTGATGTGCTGTCGATGTCATCCTCCTCGAAGGCTCAGATTCGGATGTCTGAATGTGTGTGGATGTAACCAAGAGGGGGAAGAAAGGAGAGACATGTATTATGCTTGAGGAAAGAATTCTAGAAGTCCTGGCTCTGAGTGAAATGAAGCTCAAGGGTAAAGGGAAAGAATGGCTTGAAAGTCTTGGAAGTAAAGTCAGGGTGGTGAGAGGACAAGAGCTAAGGAAGAAATAGCACTACTCCTGAAGCATGAGTTGTGGGAGTGTGTGATAGAGTGTAAAAGAGTAAATTCTAAATTGATATGGGTAAAACTGAAAGTGGATGGTGAGAGATGAGTGATTATTGGTGCTTATGCGGGTGGTTGTGAGAAGAAAGATCCTGAGACAAGTATTTTTGGAGCAGGCGAGTGAGTGTCAGCAGTTTTGGAGCATGAGACCGGGTATTAGTGATGGGTGACTTGAATGCAAAGGTGAATGATGTGGCAGTTGAAGGTATAACTGGTGCACATGGGGTATTCAGTGTTGTAAATGGAAATAGTGAAGAGCTTGTGGTATTGTGTGTTGAAATAACACTGGTGATTGGGAATACCTATTTTAAAAAGAAAGATATGCACAAATATACATATTTGAGTAGGAGAGATAGTCAAAGGGCATTATCAGATTAAGTATTAATTGATAGGTATGTAAAATAGAGACTTTTGAAGGTCAGTGTACTGAGAGGGGCAGCTGGTGGGATGTCTGATCACTATCTTGTGGAGACGATGGTGAAGATTTGTAGAGGTTTTCAAAAAAAGAAGAGAGAATGTCAGGGAGAAGAGAGTGGCGAGATTAAGTGAGCTTGGAGGGGAGACTTGAGTGAAGAAATACTAAGAAATACTGAGTGTAGAATGGCGTGAGGGGAGACTTGAGTGAAGAAATACTAAGAAATACTGAGTGTAGAATGATGTGAGGGGAGTGGTTGAGGAGTGGAATATATTTGGGAAGCAGTGATGGCATATGCAAGAGATGCATGTGGTATGAGAAAGGTGCGAGATGGGTAAATTAGAAAGTGTAGTGAGTAAATTACAAAGGATAGAAGTAAAGTTATTAGTGAAAGAGAGAAGAGAGGCGTATGGATGGTACTTACGAGGAAGGAGTGCAAATGACTTGGAGATGTGTAAGAGAAAACAGCAGGAGGTCAAGAGGAAGGTGCATGGGTTGAAAAAGAGGGCAAAAATGAGTTGGGGTGAGAGAGTATCATTAAACTTTAGGGGGAATAAAAAGAGGTTTTTGGAAGGAGTAAATAAAGTACAAAAGACAAGAGAACAAATGGGAACATCAGTGAAGGGGGCAAAAGGGAAAGTTATAACAGGTAGTGATGGAATGAGGAGGAGATAGAGTGAGTATTTTGAAGGATGGTTGAACATGTGTGATGAGAGAGTGCCAGATGTGGGGTGTTTTGGTCGGGGTGGTATGCAAAGTGAGAGAGTCAGGGAGAGTTTTTTGGTAAAGAGAGAAGAGTTGGTGAAAGCCTTGTGGAAGATGAAATCTGGGAAGGTGAGGGGATTGGATGGTATTGCAGTTGATTTATCAAGAAAGGGGGTGACTGTCTTGTTGATTGGTTGGTAAGGATATTCAATGTATGTATGGATCATGGTGAAGTGCCTAAGGATTGGCAGAATGCATCCATAGTGCCAGTGTACAAAGGCAAAGGGGATAAAGCTGAGCGTTCAAACTTTAGAGGCATAAGTTTGTCGAGTATTCCTGGAAAATTGTATGGGAGGATATTGATTGAAAGGATGAAGGCATGTACAGAGCATCAGATTGGGGAGGAACAGTGAGATTTCAGAAATGGTAGAGGATGTGTGGATTAGGTGCTTGCTTTGAAGAATATATGAGAGAAATACTTGGAAAAACATAGGGATTTGTATGTAGCATTTATGGATCTGGAGAAGGCATATGATAAGTTGATAGATATGCTTTGTGGAAGGTGTCAAGAATATTTGGTGTGGAAGGAAAGCTGCCTGATGCAGTGACAAGTATTTATCAAGGGTTTATGGCAAGTGTACAAGTAGGAAGAGAGGAGTGTGACTGGTTTCCAGCGAAGGTCAGTCTGTGACAAGGGTGTGTGATGGCCCTATGGTTGTATAATTTCTTTATTATGCAAGAGTTTTGGAGAGAGGGGCGAGTATGCAGTCTGTTGGGAATAAGAGCACCAGGGAAGTGAGTGAATTGTTGTTCTCTGATGATACTGCACTGGTTTACATGAGATGTGTGGTAATAAAAAGAGTGTGTTTGACAGAGCAGAAGAGGGTGTGCTGAAATGGTTTGGACATATGGAGAGAATGAGTATGGACACATTGACAAAGAGGGTATATGTGTCAGAGGTGGAGGGAACAAGGAGAAGCAGGAGACCAAATTGGAGGTGAAAGGATGGAGTGAAAAAGATTTTGAGCAATCGAGGGCTAAACATGCAGGAGGATGAAAGGCATGCACGAAAAAGCTGAAACAATGTTGTATACTGGGGTTGACATGCTGTCAATGGACTGAAGCAGGGCATATGAAAAGTCTGGGGTAAACCATGGAAAGGTCTGTGGGGCCTGGATGTGAATAGGGAGCTGCAATTTCAGTGCATTACACATGACAGCTAAAGACTGAGTGTGGGCGGATGTGGCCTTTTTTTGTCTTTCCTGGTGCTGCCTCACTCACGCAAGGGTTGGCAGTGCTTTTCCCTATGGGGCGAGGTGGCGTCAGGAATGAATGAAGGTGAGCAAGTATGAATGTTTACGACAGGGTGGATAATTTTTACTCGTTTTTGATATTCATATGGGGGTAGTGCAGAAAAATTGTGGATCCATGAGAAAAAGTTTCGCAAAAAATACGGATTCTCTGCGCTAACACCCTAAGTCCCCTCGAGGGGCTCAAAAATTGAAAATTAAGGTATCCAAAAGGTGCATTTATAGAAAAAAATCTAAAACTGAAAATATGTTTATTTTTTCATGGGGTAAAGCAAATTTTATAGAAATATCCTTAATTAAAAAATATTTCTGAAATCTGAAAGGAATTGAACAACTCCTTCAGCCCCCAAGGAAATTGAAAATATGTATAGCATTTTTACTAAAAATACCACCAATCCTAAAAAATTGCTTAAAATCTAATTGCAATATTTTTAGCCATAGGTGCTATACTAATGTGATGTTTTAGATACATTTAAATACCGTTAAAAGTTTAAGACAAATATTTCAACAAGTTATCTAATCCATGAGTGATGAAAGCTATAGATTATTTCACCCATATGCACAAAATTTAGTATTTATCCCAATCGAAGAAGTTTCCCATTAAATGGTTACAGTAAACATCTTTTATGCACAGAACATTATTTCCTCATAGGAACTAGCCAATTATGTGTCCTTTATTCGCATGCCTCATGTCAGTCACATGATAGGTGCATGATAGCTTGGATTTCATTGGCCCAACTAGCAAGGGGATAGCTCATTACTCAGTCACATTCGAGTGCTCTTAGAGGAATGGTGTTATATGTTATTTTCATCAGTGAAATGGCAAGCCGCAGTACTAGGCAAGCAACTAAGTGCCCTATATTTGGTCAACCAGAACAACTGAAACAAACTTTTACCAACATAAGGAAATTTGATGAATACATGCCAGTTGGAGCAAAATAAAATATCATTCTCTACTTCAAAGGAACAAGCATTTTCAGGAATTTGTGATGTAGTTACTGATTTCATCATGGAAATCTAGCAATCAGCATCAATTCCTATTGTAACAAAAAAGCAACTAGAGATATGATCAATATTTATCACACAAAATATAAGACTTTTATATCACTATAAAGAAGAAAAGATACTGCCTCATAAGAAGTGAAGCTCAATGAATTTCAGAGCCAAGCAAAAGAGCTTTTAGATCATGCTGCTTGTAAATTTTCAAATTTGAATTCTTATAACTGTCTAGCCATAAAGAAAGTTCCTAGAAATGAACATGAATTTTTGACAGATCAAAGGTCAGAGAGAAATATGATAATTGGAGGTGTAGGAAGTCAAGAAAGCTTGAGAATTAGAAAAAGGTCTGAATGCAAAATTAAGGATAAACATCAACAAGATATTGAATTTGGCCATTCATCTTCATCTCTCGTAGTTCTTACTTCATCTTCAGAATCAGAGACAAACTTACATGAACCATCAGACTATGGAACAGAGTTACCTCCTAGTGCCAAGAGAGATTTCAATAAAAAGAAATTAACTTCTAATCTCTCAGATATAGCATGTACTTGTGACGGAACAGGTGTATTAGACAGGTCAGCAGTAACTATTTCCAGTTCACTACTGCAAGATACAGGTGAAATTGATGGAAGCAATACCAATTTAGTTGTTTACAAAAACAAAATTTGCCATGAAAGGCAAAAAGCACACAATGAAAGTCAACAGTGCAGTGAGATGGACACAACTAACCCTTTTGCCATTTACTTTAATGGGCACAAGGATAAAATTATTGTCAGAGAACAAAAAGACAGCAAATTTTCAAAAACCATTGTAAATGAAGAGCATATTTGTCTTCTAACAAGCCAGGCTCAAAATTTATTACATATGTTACTCCAAATTCCAGTAATGGCAGTGATATTGCAAAAAATGCAAGGTTTTCTCATTTCATCAGATGGTGATCTAACATATTTGAGAGCAATTGCATGCAATGGCACTGCTGTAAATACAGGCCCTAAAAATGGAGTAATAACACTTCTAGAACAAAATAGTGGCAAGCCATTGCAATGGCTTGTTTGCCAGCTTCATGCTAATGAATTGCTTTTCAGGCTCTGATCACAACAATGGATGGTAAAACAAGTGGACCAATTGGATTTATACAAGTTGGCAAAACATTACCAGACTGAGAAAATTCCAGTTGATATAGCTTTTATATAAAGGCTATCGAATCACAAGAAACTGAAGTAGACCCTGATGAACTGAGTACCAATCAAAAATACTTATTTGATATTTATCAAGGAATCTCTAAAGGCACATTGTATGATGCAGTATCACATGGTAATCCAGGAAGAATATCTCATTCACAGTGGTTGACAACAGCAAATCAAGTTCTACCTCTCTATGTTAAAACATCTGAGCCTTCAAATACTTTGCAAATACTATCTGAATTTATAATGAAAGTTTATGCACCTATGTGGTTCAAGATAAAATGCAAACCCTCCATCAAAAATGGTGGTCAACATTTGCATGAAACCATTGTCCATACTTGCCCCATTGCTAACAATATCAACCATGCCTGAGGAAACAAAGAAAGATCATTGGGGGGTTCCAAACAACAAACTATGCATAACTCTGGAAAATACACTATAAATTCTCAAATTAAGGGGTAACACCATCATGGCTCACTATACACACTGAAAACCCCACAGACAACATCAAATAATCTAAGATAAAAGTGGATTTTTTTTATACACATTTGCCATTTCCCACATTAGTGAGGTAGCAGCAAGAACAGAAGACAAAGTCTTAGTGGGATAATCCTCTGTTCCTTCTTTTGGAAAAGTAAAACAAGTAAGGGAGGATTTCCAGCCCCCTGCTCCCACTCCTTTTAGTCACTTTCTACAACATGCAAGGACTATTTGGGAAGTATTCTGTCTCCCCTATCCTCAGGGATAAAAAGTGGAATGTATGTGACCATGATGAAAACCAACAGAGGAGATAGTCTATCTACTTTCCTATTATCCTTTACTCCATTACCCATCTACAGAGAGTGGAACAGCTGCAAAAAGGCAAGTTGTGAAGAGAGAAACTCTCTCTAGCTACTTGGGTCACAAGCAAATATATGTGAGGAGGAGTTGCTTAAAGATGGACTAAATCAAGTAAATTCATACAGATATATATAATACTGTTTCCAACAATCAACGGTCAACTAACTTTTTTCAATAAAGAAATGCTATACAAGTGAACTTCAGATCCATAAAAAATGTCTCTAAAGTTAAACACAATATTCAAAAAGTCAACAGATAGTATACATCCAGGCATCAAGCAAGAAATTTCTAAGATGGCCAATGGTGCTACCATGAATTACACCATGCCTACATGAATTACACCATGCCTAAGTCTAACATCTAGAAATCCACTGAGTTAACAACCAGAGGAATGCTCAGCTGGTTTTTACTCATCTAAGTGAGACAAACTTTATGGAAGCAGAACAAAAATAGAGCTTTTCTGATACTGGTGACAGTGAACCAAACTCTGCATCCTTAGAATGGATCGAACAAAAAGTCAGGCTGTCCTTGAATGCTTGGGTGGTAGTGGCATATGCCTATGGTCATACATGACAAGAAAAGAGAGCCACTGCCTTGCATGGCCAATCCATGGTATCTTCACCTCTGTAAGTTAGTCATGGGAAAAAATATAGGCAACTACAACTGTATTTAGATGATGCTATTTCATTAGGTGAACCAAAGTAAGAGTTGGGTAGACTGACAACACACATCATCATTCAGAATTAGGATGTTGTAAGAAGATACATATAAAAGCCATTTACAATTCTTTACACAGAATTTACATATTCCATATAGATGATAAACAAGGATGTCACTGGAAATCTGAAGAAAATATTTTTATTTTTTTATTTTTCTTATGCTTTGTTGCTGTCTCCCGCGTTTGCGAGGTAGTGCAAGGAAACAGACGAAAGAAATGGCCCAACCCACCCCCATACACATGTATATACATACGTCCACACACGCAAATATACATACCTACACAGCTTTCCATGGTTTACCCCAGACGCTTCACATGCCCTGATTCAATCCACTGACAGCACGTCAACCCCGGTATACCACATCGCTCCAATTCACTCTATTCCTTGCCCTCCTTTCACCCTCCTGCATGTTCAGGCCCCGATCACACAAAATCTTTTTCACTCCATCTTTCCACCTCCAATTTGGTCTCCCTCTTCTCCTCGTTCCCTCCACCTCCGACACATATATCCTCTTGGTCAATCTTTCCTCACTCATTCTCTCCATGTGCCCAAACCATTTCAAAACACCCTCTTCTGCTCTCTCAACCACGCTCTTTTTATTTCCACACATCTCTCTTACCCTTACGTTACTTACTCGATCAAACCACCTCACACCACACATTGTCCTCAAACATCTCATTTCCAGCACATCCATCCTCCTGCGCACAACTCTATCCATAGCCCATGCCTCGCAACCATACAACATTGTTGGAACCACTATTCCTTCAAACATACCCATTTTTGCTTTCCGAGATAATGTTCTCGACTTCCACACATTCTTCAAGGCCCCCAGAATTTTCGCCCCCTCCCCCACCCTATGATCCACTTCCGCTTCCATGGTTCCATCCGCTGCCAGATCCACTCCCAGATATCTAAAACACTTCACTTCCTCCAGTTTTTCTCCATTCAAACTCACCTCCCAATTGACTTGACCCTCAACCCTACTGTACCTAATAACCTTGCTCTTATTCACATTTACTCTTAACTTTCTTCTTTCACACACTTTACCAAACTCAGTCACCAGCTTCTGCAGTTTCTCACATGAATGAGCCACCAGCGCTGTATCATCAGCGAACAACAACTGACTCACTTCCCAAGCTCTCTCATCCCCAACAGACTTCATACTTGCCCCTCTTTCCAAAACTCTTGCATTTACCTCCCTAACAGCCCCATCCATAAACAAATTAAACAACCATGGAGACATCACACACCCCTGCTGCAAACCTACATTCATTGAGAACCAATCACTTTCCTCTCTTCCTACACGTACACATGCCTTACATCCTCGATAAAAACTTTTCACTGCTTCTAACAACTTGCCTCCCACACCATATATTCTTAATACCTTCCACAGAGCATCTCTATCAACTCTATCATATGCCTTCTCCAGAAGAAAATATATATATGCAAAAAAGGAAAGGTAAAAATCAAAAGTTATGTAAAGTTAACTGTAAAATTCTTAAAGTCTTTATGATGGAACACCTGTTCCAAAACTTACATACAGGTGTGAAACCTTATTTTTTCTATCCACTAACAGGAAAGAAGTGGGAGCAGCAGAGATGGACAACTTGCAACATTTACAATTGTAAAAATCATTTAAAATCTAAAGTTATAAACGAAAACATTAAGAATATAATTGTCACAAAAAACTCAGAAAGAGGCATGGATGAACACCTTCTAAAATAGTATGCTCATGCAGGAAAAATTATTAATGAAAGGCTATAGAAGATTTATAATACTATTCATAACATGACAAAGTCAAAGAGGGAAGTAGACTGTAAGGGAGATGGCCAGATGCTGTGAGTGAACTGATGAAGGCAAGAGGTTCTTTCACTGAACAAAGAAGAGATCATGCATGCAGGAGTCATTTTGTTTTGTGTTAGAGTGAAAGTGTAAATGAAGATACTTGATGATACAGCTCAACGTACAAAGTGGCTACTTGAGCAGTGCTTTAGCAACATGGATAACTCTATTCATTACAAACACTGGACATGATACACGATGAATAGAATGTAAAAGAGAGCAATTAATGATAAAAAATAAACAAGCTCAGTTAGAGACAGAAAGCTGTAAGTCTCTTGGAGACTACATGAGAGATACTCAGGTTTACTTTTGACCTGAAAGTATAAACCAACGAAGAAAGACCCATAAAATTTATCATAAGTAAGTAATATAACTTTTGGGGCTTAAGAATGTCAAATATACAACTAAAGACAGCAGTGAACTGTGTTTTGTTGCCAACTACATACAAGGGTGTATGTGGATGGATATTATTAAAGTCATAAATCATCAGGTTACTGAAAACCTTCACAGCAAACAGCTGACTATGGAAGAGAAGTTTGCCTCATGTTCTCTTGTTGTTTCCCACAGTTATATCACTTTTGTTCCCTAATGTCCCCTCACAACTGGTTGTGACCATAAACATTAGCCTATGTCCATATCATCCTGCATTCCCAACTGTTCCCTCTAGTTTGCCTATGTCAAATCATATCATGCTGTGTTCCCTGTAAAGTTATGAGGCACCTACCTGAAAACTGAAGATGCCACAGCACACACTCTATCAGCAGCGCTGACAGTCACCAAGCATGAGGCCACTATAGCCACAATACAATCAATGGCATCAGTTATTAACCACAAGGGCCTTTCAGCAACCATGCTACCACCATTGATGACAGTCACCAGCCACAAAGACATAACAGCAACTACACTGACACCTTTAATGACAGTCACAATATGAGTTATCCGGCCACCAGTGCTGGCATATACCAATCAAAAGAACACTGGAGCAGCAATGATGTTACTAGCCAAGACACGGCAATAGTCAAACTGCCATCTCTGCTGACAATCACCAGCCATAAAGATACTGTTAATAATGGTGACCGTCACTAGCCATGAGAGCATAACAGTAGCAATACTGACTACTTTGTCAACAGCTGCTAACACTGGCAACAGCGCTAGAGAAACAATGTATTACCCTTAGTGGCAGTCATTGGAGGTCAAGATGGCAAACTAATAAATTTTCATCACAGACCAAACATTATTATGGCAATAATGTTTTAAGATTAGGAATAAAAATGAGGAATCATGAATCCTGAAAAAATAGAAATAATTCATACTCAGGTAAGCAATGGCACAATATTCTAAAAACCAATTCTTACCATGTGCAAGAATGGAAATAATACAATCAATATCGAAGGTCACATCTCATCAAACCTGCTTAAAGGTAGGTCTGGATAGATTATTTCTGATTTGACTAAATTGTATGCATAAACACAAGAATACCTCAAATTCTGTAATAACAAAACATTTGGAAACTCCAATCAGACTCTCTCCTTTAATGTACAAACCAACCTATACTCTTAAGTCTGAACTGCCATGCATACAATATGTTCTGCATCCTTTAAAGACACCACAATAAGCTAAACTACAGGATCTGTCCTGTATGTGGGAATGAAGGTCTCATCAACTATGACTGAAAAAATGCTACTCTATGAAACAAATTATTCATAATCTCTGATGTAATGCTACCTTGCAAAACAATCTAACAGAATCTGAGCAAATATTAACAAACATTAAATATCAAAGCCCACCTTTCACTGGAAGTTACCTGGTATCATGTTAAACATATCTTTCAGTGCTACCACATATCCTCTATTCCACATGCTTGTGTTCAGCACTGCAGTGCAACAAAGCACTTGTAGTGATGAAAACATTTAAAAAAAATAAAAATAACATACTAGTTTTAGTCAAAGGTACATCTCTTGTGTCCAACTCTCCATCCAACTTCAGGTCATTCCAAATGGTGTCACCAGGCCCCAAAGGGTCAAATCCTGGACAGTTAGACACTGATACTCCAGTCTGTGAACAAGAAGACTTATTTGTTAGATACACCTTTGTTGTCAAGCAGACTCTTCAAGACAATTTATATAAGGAAAAAGTTCATATGGTAGATGTTCCATGCATCAACTAAGTTACCCAGCATGTTCAAATAAATCAAATAACAAATAAAGGGGGGAATATCAGCACCATAAATATAAATGTTAAATTACTAAAAGAATGAATAAGTTCATGTGTGAGGTACCCAGGAATACATGAAAGGACTGACTTATGATTCTGTGGAAGGACAGTTAGGAAGCATATGTAAAATTATCTTATCTCTTATAAATATACTTGATCACTGTTTCCCGCATCAGTAAGGTATCACCAGGAAAAATACAAAGAATGACCATACACTCATCTACAGTGAAAGTTTTTACGAAGGATGTAAGGCATGTGTACAAGTAGGAAGAGAGGAAAGTGATTGGTTCTCAGTGAATGTCAGTTTGACAGGGGTGCATGATGACTCCATGGTTGTTTAATTTGTTTATGGATGGGGTGGTTAGGGAGGTGAATGCAAGAGCTTTGGAGAGAGGGGCAAGTATGCAGTTTGTTGTGGATGAGAGGGCTTGGGAAGTGAGTCAGTTATTATTTGCTGATGATACAACACTGGTGGCTGATTCGGGTGAGAAACTGCAGAAGTTGGTGACTGAGTTTGGTAAAGTGTGTTAAAGAAGAGAGCTGAGAGTAAATGTGAATAACAGCAAGGTTATTAGGTTCAGTAGGGTTGAGGGACAAGATAATTGAGATGTAAGTTTGATTGGAGAAAAACTGGAGGAAGTGAAGTGTTTTAAATATCTGGGGTTGGATTTAGCAACAGATGGAACCATGGAAGAGGAAGTGAGTCACAGGGTGGGGGAGGAGGTGAAAGTTCTGGGAGCGTTGAAGAATGTGTGGAATGCGAGAACATTATCTCGGAGAACAAAAATGGATATGTTTGAAGGAATAGTGGTTCCAACAATGTTATATGGTTGCAAGGCATGGGCTATAGATAGGGGTGTGCGGAGAGGGTAGAAGTGTTGGAAATGAGATGTTTGAGGACAATATGTGGTCTGAGGTTGTTTGGTCAAGTAAGTAATGAAAGGGTAAGAGAGATGTGCTTTAATGAAAAGAGTGTGGTTGAGAGAGCAGAAGAGGGTGTATTGAAATCGTTTGGTCACATGGAGAGAATGAGTGAGGAAAGATTGACAAAGAGGATATATGTGTCAGAGGTGGAGGGAAGAAGTGGGAGACCAAATTGGAGGTGGAGGGATGGAGTGAAAGAGATTTTGAGTGATCGGGGCCTGAACATACAGGAGGGTGAAAGGAGTGCAAGGAATAGTGAATTGGAACGATGTGGTATAACGGGGTCGACGTGCTGTCAATGGATTGAATGAGGGCACAAGAAGCATCAGAGGTAGACCATAGAAAGTTTTGTGGGGCCTGGATGTGGAAAGGGAGTGGTGGTTTCGGTGCATTATACATGACAGCTAGAGACTGAGTGTGAACAAATGTGGTGTTTGTTGTCTTTTTCTAGTGCAACCTTGCACATGCGCGGGGGAAGGGGGTGCTGTTTCATGTGTGGCGGGGTTGCAACGGGAATGGATGAAGGCAGCAAGTATGAATATGTACATGTGTTAATATGTATATGTATGGGGATGTATATGTATGTATACATTGAAATGTATAGGTATGTATATGTGCTTGTGTGGGCATTTATGTTGATGCATGTGTGTGTGGGTGGGTTGGGCCATTCTTTCGTCTGTTTCCTTGTGCTACCTCTCTAATGTGGGAGACAGCAACTAAGTACATAATAATAATAATAGAATATATTTATTTTCATTATACTTTGTCGCTGTCTCCCACATTAATGAGGTAGCGAAAGGAAACAGATGAAAGAATGGCCCAACCCACCTACATACACATGTATATACATACACGCCCACACATGCACATATACATAACTATACATTTCAACATATACATACATATACATACACAGACAAATACATATATACACATGTACATAATTCATACTTGCTGCCCTTAGCTATTCCCATCGCCTACCCACCACACATGAAATGTCACCCCCTCCCCCCCTTACGTGCGCAAGGGAGCACTAGGAAAGGACAACAAAGGCCACATTCGTTCACACTGAGTCTCTAGCTGGCATGTGTAATGCACCGAAACCACAGCTCCCTTTCCACATCTAGGCCCCACAAAACTTTCCATGGTTTACCCCAGACACTTCACATGCCCTGGTTCAATCCATTGACAGCATGCCGACCCTGGTATACCACATCGCCACATCGTTCCAATTCACTCTATTCCTTGGACACCTTTCACCCTCCTGTATGTTCAGGCCCCAATCACTCAAAATCTTTTTCACTCCATCCTTCTACCTCCAATTTGGTCTCCCACTTCTCCTTCTTCTCTCCACCTCTGACAGATATATCCTATTTGTCAATCTTTCCTCACTCATTCTCTCCATGTGACCAAACCATTTCAATACACCCTCTTCTGCTCTCCCAACCATCATTCATATTACCACTCATCTCTCTTACCTTTTCATTACTTACTACATCAAACCACCTCACACCACATATTGTCCTGAAACAATTCGTTTCTAATACATCCACCCTCCTCTGCACAACCCTATCTATAACCCACACCTCGCAGCCATATAACATTGTTGGAACCACTATTCCTTCAAAAATATCCATTTTTGCTCTTCGAGATAATGTTCTCACCTTCCACATATTCTTCAATACTCCCAGAACCTTCACCCCCTACCCTATCCTGTGACTCACTTTCGCTTCCATGGTTCCATCAGCTGTTAAATCCGCTCCCAGATATCTAAAACACCTCACTTCCTCAAGTTTTTCTCCATTTAAACTTACCTCCCAATTAACTTGTACCTCAACCCTACTGAATAATAACCTTGCTCTTATTCACATCTACTCTCAACTTTCTTCTTTTAAACACTTTACCAAACTCAGTCACCAACTTCTTCAGTTTCTCACCCGAATCAGCCATCAGCACTGTATCATAAGTGAACAAAAACTGGCTCATTTCCCAAGCCCTCTCATCCACAATAAACTGCATTCTTGCCCCTCTCTCCAAAACTCTAGCATTCACCTTCCTAACAATCCCATCCATAAACAAATCAAACAGCCATGCAGACATCATGCACCCCTGCCACAAATCGACATTCACTGGGAACCAATCACTTTCCTCTCTTCCCGAGGCCAAATATCGCCAAAAATTGTACACTTCTACATTTTAGAGGTAAGTTTTTTAAGTGTAACACCAGCCATATTCATGAATGATATACAGTTATTGTAAATTTCAATTGCTCTGTCACTTAAAAATCATGCATGATAGAACAATTTTAAAAACAGATTCAAATTCAGCATAAAAAGTACTATAAGTGCTATTCTAGTTTATGGGATAAAAAGAATTTTAAAAACTTGTTGACCGGTGTTATTATCTTAAGCTATAAATAATATGGCAGATACAAAAAAAAAAAACCATAAAATTAGTATACCATTGTCAAGTTGGCATGGGAATGGGTCCCCACACTTATGCTAGCAACGTAGATGTCCTCAGTCAATGCAAGTATACAATAATTAAGGTCTTTTCCAAGCATAAATTCTTTCTATATACTCCTAATCATATCATTTCAAACAATCTGTGATTTATTTTTGAGGTATGACCTCACAGGACACATACATACTTTTAAAATCAGGATGGTATAGAAACAAACTGGTAAGAGCTAAGACAAACATCCTGTTTTCCACATTTGTCATGATCGATAACAAATACATATCTTTTAGCATCTTTTACATAATTTACATACTCTTTGCATAGCATACTTTTTCATGCATATTTATCATTTCCAACTTCAGCGAGGTAGTATCAAAAACAGATGAATGTGCCTTACAAGGAAAAATCCTGTTTTGGCCCCTTTCTCTGTGCCTTCTTTTGGAAAATTAAAACTGGGGGAGAGGATTTCCAGCCCCCTACTACCACTCCTTTTAATCACCATCTACAACACGCAGGGAATTCTTTCTCCCTTATCCCCAGGGATAACATGTTTTTTATGTGTTCATATATTACATAAACAAACAGAACTTTCATTGAGTGAATGAATGAATAAATAAATACAATTCTTTCCACCAATAATATCAAGACCAATGCCATAGAAACTGTTTCTTTTATTCTAAAACTGCTATAGTGACCACCAACATATGGGATCATGTCCACACGACATATACACATTCACTCTGATGTATTGTGAATGACTGAGATGCCTGATAGTTTTTCCAGCAGATGGACTTTACAGCTGGGTACTTCTTAGGATAAATGTTGAAATAAGCAACAACTAAGATTTTAAACAGCAGTGAGAAGCTTTGAATCAACATGGGATGATGGAAATAGTCCTATAAGGGTTATCACAAGACAATGGAAGCAGTTTAAGGGTTAAAAATGTAATAACAAAGAGAAAAATGTAATACAATGTAATAGCCTAATTTTGTCTCATGAGCTCCAGTGAGATGGTCATCAAATATGTGACTCATGCACTAAAATATAATTATATCTAAAAAAGATGAATCTCATCGTGTTCAAGGATAACTGACCTATTCACATTAGAAGAAAAAAGTATGCATTTTGCTCTATTACAAACACTCTTTATATATATATTATATATATATATTATACTTTGTCGCTGTCTCCCTCGTTTGCGAGGTAGCGCAAGGAAACAGACGAAAGAAATGGCCCAACCCCCCCCCATACACATGTATATACATACGTCCACACACGCAAATATACATACCTACACAGCTTTCCATGGTTTACCCCAGACGCTTCACATGCCCTGCTTCAATCCACTGACAGCACGTCAACCCTGGTATACCACATCGCTCCAATTCACTCTATTCCTTGCCCTCCTTTCACCCTCCTGCATGTTCAGGCCCCGATCACACAAAATCTTTTTCACTCCATCTTTCCACCTCCAATTTGGTCTCCCTCTTCTCCTTGTTCCCTCCACCTCCGATACATATATCCTCTTGGTCAATCTTTCCTCACTCATCCTCTCCATGTGCCCAAACCACTTCAAAACACCCTCTTCTGCTCTCTCAACCACGCTCTTTTTATTTCCACACATCTCTCTTACCCTTACGTTACTCACTCGATCAAACCACCTCACACCACACATTGTCCTCAAACATCTCATTTCCAGCACATCCATCCTCCTGCGCACAACTCTATCCATAGCCCACGCCTCGCAACCATACAACATTGTTGGAACCACTATTCCTTCAAACATACCCATTTTTGCTTTCCGAGATAATGTTCTCGACTTCCACACATTCTTCAAGGCCCCCAGAATTATCGCCCCCTCCCCCACCCTATGATCCACTTCCGCTTCCATGGTTCCATCCGCTGCCAGATCCACTCCCAGATATCTAAAACACTTCACTTCCTCCAGTTTTTCTCCATTCAAACTCACCTCCCAATTGACTTGACCCTCAACCCTACTGTACCTAATAACCTTGCTCTTATTCACATTTACTCTTAACTTTCTTCTTCCACACACTTTTCCAAACTCAGTCACCAGCTTCTGCAGTTTCTCACATGAATCAGCCACCAGCGCTGTATCATCAGCGAACAACAACTGACTCACTTCCCAAGCTCTCTCATCCCCAACAGACTTCATACTTGCCCCTCTTTCCAAAACTCTTGCATTTACCTCCCTAACAACCCCATCCATAAACAAATTAAACAACCATGGAGACATCACACACCCCTGCCGCAAACCTACATTCACTGAGAACCAATCACTTTCCTCTCTTCCTACACGTACACATGCCTTACATCCTCGATAAAAACTTTTCACTGCTTCTAACAACTTTCCTCCCACACCATATATTCTTAATACCTTCCACAGAGCATCTCTATCAACTCTATCATATGCCTTCTCCAGATCCATAAATGCTACATACAAATCCATTTGCTTTTCTAAGTATTTCTCACATACATTCTTCAAAGCAAACACCTGATCCACACATCCTCTACCACTTCTGAAACCACACTGCTCTTCCCCAATCTGATGCTCTGTACATGCCTTCACCCTCTCAATCAATACCCTCCCATATAATTTACCAGGAATACTCAACAAACTTTTTTTTTTTTCTTTTTTTTTTTTATACTTTCTCGCTGTCTCCCGCGTTTGCGAGGTAGCGCAAGGAAACAGACGAAAGAAATGGCCCAACCCCCCCCATACACATGTATATACATACGTCCACACACGCAAATATACATACCTACACAGCTTTCCATGGTTTACCCCAGACGCTTCACATGCCTTGATTCCATCCTCTGACAGCACGTCAACCCCAGTATACCACATCGCTCCAATTCACTCTATTCCTTGCCCTCCTTTCACCCTCCTGCATGTTCAGGCCCCGATCACACAAAATCTTTTTCACTCCATCTTTCCACCTCCAATTTGGTCTCCCTCTTCTTCTTGCTCCCTCCACCTCCGACACATATATCCTCTTGGTCAATCTTTCCTCACTCATCCTCTCCATGTGCCCAAACCACTTCAAAACACCCTCTTCTGCTCTCTCAACCACGCTCTTTTTATTTCCACACATCTCTCTTACCCTTACGTTACTCACTCGATCAAACCACCTCACACCACACATTGTCCTCAAACATCTCATTTCCAGCACATCCATCCTCCTGCGCACAACTCTATCCATAGCCCACGCCTCGCAACCATACAACATTGTTGGAACCACTATTCCTTCAAACATACCCATTTTTGCTTTCCGAGATAATGTTCTCGACTTCCACACATTCTTCAAGGCCCCCAGAATTTTCGCCCCCTCCCCCATCCTATGATCCACTTCCACTTCCATGGTTCCATCCGCTGCCAGATCCACTCCCAGATATCTAAAACACTTCACTTCCTCCAGTTTTTCTCCATTCAAACTCACCTCCCAATTGACTTGACCCTCAACCCTACTGTACCTAATAACCTTGCTCTTATACCTCTGTAATTTGAGCACTCACTCTTATCCCCTTTGCCTTTGTACAATGGCACTATGCACGCATTCCGCCAATCCTCAGGCACCTCACCATGAGTCATACATACATTAAATAACCTTACCAACCAGTCAACAGTACAGTCACCCCCTTTTTTAATAAATTCCACTGCAATACCATCCAAACCTGCTGCCTTGCCGGCTTTCATCTTCCGCAAAGCTTTCACTACCTCTTCTCTGTTTACCAAATCATTTTCCCTAACCCTCTCACTTTGCACACCACCTCGACCAAAACACCCTATATCTGCCACTCTATCATCAAACACATTCAACAAACCTTCAAAATACTCACTCCATCTCCTTCTCACATCACCACTACTTGTTATCACCTCCCCATTTGCGCCCTTCACTGAAGTTCCCATTTGCTCCCTTGTCTTACGCACTTTATTTACCTCCTTCCAGAACATCTTTTTATTCTCCCTAAAATTTAATGATACTCTCTCACCCCAACTCTCATTTGCCCTTTTTTTCACCTCTTGCACCTTTCTCTTGACCTCCTGTCTCTTTCTTTTATACATCTCCCACTCAATTGCATTTTTTCCCTGCAAAAATCGTCCAAATGCCTCTCTCTTCTCTTTCACTAATACTCTTACTTCTTCATCCCACCACTCACTACCCTTTCTAATCAACCCACCTCCCACTCTTCTCATGCCACAAGCATCTTTTGCGCAATCCATCACTGATTCCCTAAATACATCCCATTCCTCCCCCACGCCCCTTACTTCCATTGTTCTCACCTTTTTCCATTCTGTACTCAGTCTCTCCTGGTACTTCCTCACACAGGTCTCCTTCTCAAGCTCACTTACTCTCACCACCCTCTTCACCCCAACATTCACTCTTCTTTTCTGAAAACCCATACAAATCTTCACCTTAGCCTCCACAAGATAATGATCAGACATCCCTCCAGTTGTACCTCTCAGCACATTAACATCCAAAAGTCTCTCTTTCGCACGCCTGTCAATTAACACGTAATCCAATAACGCTCTCTGGCCATCTCTCCTACTTACATAAGTATACTTATGGATATCTCGCTTTTTAAACCAGGTATTCCCAATCATCAGTCCTTTTTCAGCACATAAATCTACAAGCTCTTCACCATTTCCATTTACCACACTGAACACCCCATGTATACCAATTATTCCCTCAACTGCCAAATTACTCACCTTTGCATTCAAATCACCCATTACTATAACCCGGTCTCGTGCATCAAAACCACTAACACACTCATTCAGCTGCTCCCAAAACACTTGCCTCTCTTGATCTTTCTTCTCATGCCCAGGTGCATATGCATATATATATATATATATATATATATATATATATATATTATTATTATATATATATATATATATATATATATATATATATATATATATATATATATATATATATATATATATATATATATATATATATATACTTTTTTTTTCATATCCAAATGTTTCTACCTTAGTTAGGTAGCAAAAACAGTGAACAAAGCTCTCACTTACAAATATCCACTCTCTAGATGTCATGTATATTGCACCAAACCTCATATACTGATCCTCTTCATTGAAAGCATGTCACTCTCTGATATACCACATCAGTCCAATTAATTCTGTTCCATGCAGGCATTTCCTCTTCCTGAATGTTCATGTCCTGATACCAAAGAGCCTTCTCAACTCTCCTTCCATCTCCTTAGTCTTGCCCTTCCCCTTTTCCCCTCCACTTCTGACGTACAGAATCTTTTAGGTGATCTTTTTCTGCTTAACCTCTCTTTATGTCTGACCCATTTCTGCATACCCTGGTTAGCTCTCTCTGTCAAAGGGTGCCTATAACTGTACCATGCCACTCTCTTACACTGCATATAATAACTTTTCTCTCTCTCTTTCTTTCATACTTGTCTGCTGTTTCCCATATTGAAAACAAACAAAGAATGGCCATATTCATTCGTATACATTCTCTAGCTGTCATTTGCAATGCACCAAAACCATAGCCCACTATTCACAGACCTTTCTAAGGTTTTCCCTGGCCACTTCAAGTATCTTGGTTCAGTCCAATTAGACCTTGTCACCCCTGTATACCATATCTTTCTAATTCACTTGATCTCATGCACACCTTTCACCCTCCAGCAGGTTCAGTACCAGATCACTCAAAATGTTTTTCATTCCATCATTCCATCTCCAGTTTGGTCTCCCCTTTACTTTGTCCTCTACTTCCGACACATATATCTTTGCTGTCAACCTCTCCTTACTCACTCTCTACATTTGTCCAAACCATTTCAGCACACCCTTATCAGCTATTTCAACCACACTCTTCTTGTTACCACACCTCTCTTACCCTGATATTACTTAATCAAACCACTTCACACCACATATTGCCCTCAAACATTTCCTTTCCAACACTTCCACCCTCCTCTGCACATCCATATTCATAACTGTTTCCTGAGGGGTGTAGTGGTGAAGGGAACAGATGATGGTGAACAAGCATGTGTATGGGGACTGTGTGTGGTATGAGGTGGTTTGATCAAGTGGGTATGGAATGGGTGAGGGAGATGTGTGGAGGTAGGAAGAGTGTGGCTGAGACAGCAGGGGAGGGTGTGTTGAAGTGGTTTGAACATGTGAAGGTGGGTGAGGAGGGGTTGACAAAGAGGATATGTGCATCGGAGGTGGGGGGATGAAGTATGTGTATGCTGCTACCCTTTCAATCATCACTCTCCCATACAATTTACCATGTACTCTCAGCAAACTTTTACTTCTCTAAGTTGAACAGTCACTTATGTCCCCCTTGCCTTTACATAGCAGCATAATAAAGGCATGCTGCCAATCCTAAGGCACCTCACCTTGAACCATACATACACTGAAAATCCTAACTAATCCATAACACTATCATCCCTTTTCTTGAGAAATTCAATTACAATTTCATCCATTCTAGCCAATCTGCTATGCTTCATATTAAGCAAAGCTTTCACCAACTCTTCTTGTTTCTTCAAACCACTTGTTTCACATACTTTCACATCCTAAACTTCCTACATCTGTAATGCATTCAACAATGTCAAAATACTCACTCCATCTCTTCTTCATCTTTTTTCTTGCCTGTTACCACTTCCCCATCCGCTCCCTTCACTTATATTCCCATTGGTTCTCTTGTTCTCCTAACTTTATTCACCTCCTTACAAAACATCTTATCCTCTCTGAAGTTCACTGATGCTCTCTCAGCTCAACTCTCATATGTCCCCCTTGCCTCTATATAGCAGCATAATAAAGGCAAGCTGCTAATCCTAAGGCATCTCACCCTGAATTATACATGCACTGAAAATCCTAACTAACTGTTCCACAACACTATTCCCTCTCTTGAGAAATTCAGCTACAATTCCATCCATTCCAGTCAATTTGCTATGCTTCATCTTAAGGAAAGCTTTCATCAACTCTTCTCTTTTCTTCAAACCACTTCTTTTGCATACCTTTACATCCTAAACTTCCTACATTTGCCATTCTATCATGTAATGCATTCAATTGTCAAAATACTCACTCCATCTCTTCATCTCTTTTTTCCCTGTTACCACTTCCCCATATGCTCCCTTCACTTATGTTCCCATGGTTCTCTTGTTCTCCTCACACTATTCACCTCCTTACAAAACATCTTATCCTCTCTGAAGTTTGCTGATACTCTCTCAGCCCAACTCTCATTTGCTGTCTTTTTCAGCCCATGCACCTTCCTCTTGACCTCTCACTGCTTCCTCTTGTACATCTCCCTAACACTTGCAATACTTCCCAGCAAGTGACTTCTGTACATCTCCCTAACACTTGAGATACTTCCCTGCAAGTGACTTCTGTACATCTCTCTTTTCTCTTTCACTGACAACTTAACTCCCTCATCCCCCCACTCACTATCCTTTCTTAAACAACCACATCCCACCTTCCACATCCCACTATCGTAAACTATCATAAACAGCCTGGAAGGAACCTAATGGTCTGTTTGAAAGCCCCTTTATTCCTTTGTATTCTCTTACACATGGAGGCACTGCTTCCTAAATACCTTCATTCCACTCCTACATACCTACCTTCATATACTCTCATCTTTTGCCATTCTTCACCTAACCTCTCCAGGTATTCCCTCATACATGCCTCTTTATAAAACTCTCACTAAATTCTAATTCTTTTCATCTGAACATATTTTCTAAACAATAGCAAAACAGCATACTAATCTGAGCTGCAATATACTATAGGTAGTTTTATAAAGAAGTGTCTCATGATCACTTTTGTTTAGTAATTCCAAGTGCATTAGCATTCAAAGTTTACTGAAATATGAAAGATAACCAACTTTTCAAAATATGATAAATGCTGAACTGAGAGCTGAAGAGATATATGGATTTACTTTTCTGGGTGTGATGAATACTCACCTGCTCCTTAACCCCTTAATTCCGCAAATGAAAAAAAGATGTTTCCATTACGGCTACTGCAATTGTACTGATATAGGTTGCCTCATTCCACCCTCAGAC
This sequence comes from Panulirus ornatus, assembly GCF_036320965.1. Lineage (NCBI taxonomy): Eukaryota > Metazoa > Arthropoda > Malacostraca > Decapoda > Palinuridae > Panulirus > Panulirus ornatus. The sequence continues at coordinate 51,961,641 of NC_092241.1, forward strand.
ATATTAAAGGCATTCTTTTTCAGTATGCAGAAAGGCCTTATGTCACTAGAAGATGCTGTCAATATCAGGAAAAATCCTGCTGTCAATTACTCATATCATACAGAGGGAGAAGGTATGGCTTTGTTCTTTGCAACTGTGTTCACTTGCTGAATTCCACAACTTGCTGTGAAGCCATGCATGCTTGGCCTAGTAAAGTACTGACTGTCTCTTGGGCACTAATAACAGAACATGCTGAACATGATTTTGATCACTGTAGGAAAGTGATCATGATTGTGATATAGAGAAACTAAGGGAATGTTCTAGAATAGACCAATGATAAGTGATTTAGATGGTTCAGGTCATTGTGCAGTGATAACAAAAATGTGTATAAAACTGTAAAGTATACATCTGACCTTTATGTAAACAAAAAATATAAAAAATGATTTATCATTTTCATTTATTATACTTTGTCGCTGTCCCCCACATCAGCGAGGCAGCACAAGGAAACAGAGAAAAGAATGGCCCAACCCACCCACATACACATGTATATACACATACACACCCACACATGCACATATACATGCCTATACATTTCAACGTATACATACATATACATACACAGACATATACATATATAAATATGTACATATTCATACTTGCTGCCTTCATCCATACCCCTTGCCACCCCACCACACATGAAATGGCACCCCCCGTGCGAGGCAGGCACTAGGAAAAGACAACAAAGGCCACATTCATTCACACTCAGTCTCTAGCTGTCATGTGTAATGCACTGAAACCACAGCTCCCTTTCCACATCTAGGTTCCACAAAACTTTCCACGGTTTTCCCAGACACTTCACATTACCTGGTTCAATCCTGACAGCATGTTAACCCCGGTATACCACATCATTCCAATTCACTCTATTCCTTGCACGCCTTTCACCCTCCTGTATGTTCAGGCTCCGATCGCTCAAAATCTTTTTCACTCCATTCTTCCACCTCCAATATGGTCTCCCACTTCTCCTCGTTCCCTCCACCTCTGACACACATATCCTCTTTGTCACTCTTTCCTCAGTCATCCTTTCCATGTGAACAAACCATTTCAAGAGTGATAAATATGAAAAATTATGTAAATAAGCAATGTGTATACATAAAAACTCTATGGTGTGTTGTGAAACATTTTATGTGCTCATTATCAACTATTCACTGGGTAACATATTACAGAGAACCTCAGTAAGTGTTCAGTGTGTTACAATTCTAAAATGTAAACATATACATGTGTGAGTTATGTAAACCAAGCATGTTGATTGTTAGGTGCTGAGGTGATGATATAAAACCTGCCATGACAGTAGTGATGATGCAGTTAGAGCATCATCAGCTAGCACACAAACTTAAATGCCTGAACAGAACCAAAGAAGGCTAGTTTCGTTGATAATTTTGTTTTTCTTAACTTTTCTTGTTATTTCCTATCACCATTAGTAAGCCTACCTTATCTTTTTTTTTAATATATTAGTAAACTCCATACCAGGGTATCCTAAATTTTCAGGGCTTCATAGTTAGCATGTTAATAGCATAATCATAATAAAGCTCTCCATATTTAGGGGTGTTGTGAACATTATCATGCTGCTCAACAGCAATGTTGCAACATTTGCTATGGGAGTGATATACAATAGCATGCTCCTGAACAGCAAAGCAGTGTAACACATTCATATTTCAAAGAATGCACATGAAAAACTAAACAGTACCAAAGGCAGGGACTTTTAAGCATTTCATTACCACTAACCTGCTCCTTAACAGCTACACAGTAACGCAGATTTAGATTTCTAAGAGTTTGATGAAGTACAACTCCTTTAACATGCACATCCTCAAGCACTTGCTCAAACACTTCACTCCAACATTCACCTGAAAGAAATACATCAGTATATTTTATCCTTGAATTTCTACTTCAGGTGAGGGAAATCTCTTGCTGAAAAACTTGATGGATTATTGAATACTCTATAGTATTTCACACTGAAAATCAGTTTTGTATTGGCACTAATTTTCTAACTCATAGAAGCCTTGAAAGAGATATACCAGACAGTCCTGTCTAGCCATTGGCTGCTGGACAGAGACATAGGGAAACCGAACCACCCTCACAAAGTATCCATTCTGTCCTAAGAAATGTTTCTTCAAACAGTCATTCAACTAAAAAAATAATCAAAACCCTCCTCTCTCAGCCAGGGTAACAAGTTTTACCATGAATAATGGCTCATCACCATAAACATTATGGCTACACACAATCCATGTATACCAGCAACATATACCATGATAAATGGGTTTAACTTGAATGTATCTTTCACTTGCTCACTGTTAGTGCTGAGACATGTCTCTCCCTATAAAACTCTATAAGAAAGACCTCGAAGGATGTATGCTATTTACTATATATTGGCAGATAACAATATAGGAGGTGGGTACAAGATCTTCTGCCAGAATGTATCAATAAATCTTTCCTCCAATTTGTAGGTCAGATAAATAATATATGAACTTTTGAACACTCTATATTACTGAATTATCACAAAAGAACTGTGATTGATTTGAACAGTGTCAATCTTCTTTTTTTTCTTTCTCTTATATTGTTACACTGTTACACTGGAGGCTCCAGTCACAGAACAGAATACTCTGTTTATGCTGGGACACTATCAATTTAATCAATAAGTGACACTTTTTTAGTGATTTAATCCTTTCACTGTTTAATATGAAAGATTTCATGATCAGTTTCTAAAAAGAGTCTGTCATCAAAAAATGAAATGGTAATACAGGTACACCACTGATTTTCCATCACTCTTGGTTCCAAAGCCTTGCCGGATTAACCGTTTTGCCAGACCAACCGTGGTCACGTAATAATAATTCATCAACACACCTCTAACCCACTAATCATACATCTCCCATGTGTCTAAAGTATACCATGGACTACTAGAAATTAAAATTAAACAAATATTGAATGTAAATTAAATAAATAAATGAAATACAGGTACTTGTACAATAGTACATTAGTGAAACAAGATTACAGGTATTAATTAAACAAGATTAAACAAAAATTAAATGCAAATTTATTAATTTCTTTAAGAGAAGCTCAGTTATAATCCAGCCATTCCTATTTACATGGTATGTTACTAGGTAAACTTTAACACCTTTCAAGGTCCTGGAGCATTTACTTTTTCCTACCACCAGCGGTTTGCATCTGTGCGTACCTGCTGCGTTTGAGCACCCTAAGATGGTAAGTCTGTCCTTAGATTGTTTGAATCCTGTGGGGTCTTCGTCTTCTGTTGTTAGTGTTTTCCTAGGTGTGCATCGCAAGAATAATGCAGTTTCGTCTGCATTATACACCTGCTCAGGACTGAGGTGTTTGTCAGCTACAAGTTTTGCAAATTCATCCACATACTTGGCAGCTCCTTCACGGTTTGCAGACCACTTTTCTCGCACACTTTATTCATGGAAATTCCATGATGCTCCTTGAATCTCTAAAGTCAACCTTTACTATAGTCAAACTCATGATGTAATCTAAGTTCTTTATGGAACAACTTAGCCTGGTCCATTATCATGCTACCTCACAAGTCCACTCCATCACTATGACGCAGTCAAAACCATTCCATCATCATTTGATCATGCTCAGTGCTCTCATCATCTTTCATAGTTTTTCTAATCGTCATTTGCTTCTTGGAATCACTGTCTGGATAGAATTTCAATATTTTCTCCCTTTGCTTCTTTATATCATAAACAGTTGATGAACCAATACTGTAGATTTCACACAGCTACACACCGAAACACCACAGTCCATTTTTTCAACAGTTCTACTTTATCTTGGATCGATATGGACTGGTGTTACATTTGACTGACACATTTGACTGACACTCTCATATGTCTTAGAAGCCATAGCTAGGGTTAAATTTAAGTAAAATAAGCAAAGAATCTCACAGAATTGCAGTATCACCACCAAAAGTGCAATGTAAAGAATCTAATCAAGTGTGCCTTACACACAACGCCATCTGTGGCAACCCAGTAAAGTAGTCTGGTGGCCGCGGTAATTTCAAGTTCCCTCACGTAATTTTGTGCAGACTAAAGGAGGTGCTGAACCATCAGTTGTCAGAAATTCGGTGGTGTATATGTCTGAACTTTTTCCTTTCATTTCTAGTATCAAAAGGCTACATTCCCATGATAAAAAGAAGATAGGATTTTCATTTGAGACACCACTATTCCTTGAAAACATTATCAGAGTAAAAACTGAGCTTTTCATCAAGATATTATGAAAAATTAAATATCTTATAAATGTAGAAATATACATGTAATAGAAGCATCAGGAAACAGACAAAGAATGGCATTCCTCGCGTGTCGTAGAAAGCGACTAGAGGGGACGGGAGCGGGGGGCCAGAAATCCTCCCCTCCTTGTATTTTTTAACTTTCTAAAATGGGAAACAGAAGAAGGAGTCACGCGGGGAGTGCTCATCCTCCTCGAAGGCTCAGATTGGGGTGCCTAAATGTGTGTGGATGTAACCAAGATGTGAAAAAAGGAGAGATAGGTAGTATGTTTGAGGAAAGGAACCTGGATATTTTGGCTCTGAGTGAAACGAAGCTCAAGGGTAAAGGGGAAGAGTGGTTTGAAAATGTTTTGAAAGTAAAGTCAGGGGTTGATGAGAGGACAAGAGCAAGGGAAGGAGTAGCAGTACTCCTGAAACAGGAGTTGTGGAAGTATGTGATAGAATGTAAGAAAGTAAATTCTCGATTAATATGGGTAAAACTGAAAGTTGATGGAGAGAGATGGGTGATTATTGGTGCATATGCACCTGGGCATGAGAAGAAAGATCATGAGAGGCAAGTGTTTTGGGAGCAGCTGAATGAGTGTGTTAGTGGTTTTGATGCACGAGACCGGGTTATAGTGTTGGGTGATTTGAATGCAAAGGTGAGTAATGTGGCAGTTGAGGGAATAATTGGTATACATGGGGTGTTCAGTGTTGTAAATGGAAATGGTGAAGAGCTTGTAGATTTATGTGCTGAAAAAGGACTGATGATTGGGAATACCTGGTTTAAAAAGCGAGATATACATAAGTATACTTATGTAAGTAGGAGAGATAGCCAGAGAACGTTATTGGATTACGTGTTAATTGACAGGCGCGCGAAAGAGAGACTTTTGGATGTTAATGTGCTGAGAGGTGCAACTGGAGGGATGTCTGATCATTATCTTGTGGAGGCGAAGGTGAAGATTTGTATGGGTTTTCAGAAAAGAAGGGTGAATGTTGGGGTGAAGAGGGTGGTGAGAGTAAGTGAGCTTGAGAAGGAGACTTGTGTGAGGAAGTACCAGGAGAGACTGAGTACAGAATGGAAAAAGGTGAGAACAATGGAAGTAAGGGGAGTGGGGGAGGAATGGGATGTATTTAGGGAATCAGTGATGGATTGCGCAAAAGATGCTTGTGGCATGAGAAGAGTGGGAGGTGGGTTGATTAGAAAGGGTAGTGAGTGGTGGGATGAAGAAGTAAGAGTATTAGTGAAAGAGAAGAGAGAGGCATTTGGACGATTTTTGCAGGGAAAAAATGCAATTGAGTGGGAGACATATAAAAGAAAGAGACAGGTCAAGAGAAAGGTGCAAGAGGTGAAAAAAAGGGCAAATGAGAGTTGGGGTGAGAGAGTATCATTAAATTTTAGGGAGAATAAAAAGATGTTCTGGAAGGAGGTAAATAAAGTGCGTAAGACAAGGGAGCAAATGGGAACTTCAGTGAAGGGCGCAAATGGGGAGGTGATAACAAGTAGTGGTGATGTGAAAAGGAGATGGAGTGAGTATTTTGAAGGTTTGTTGAATGTGTTTGATGATAGAGTGGCAGATATAGGGTGTTTTGGTTGAGGTGGTGTGCAAAGTGCGAGGGTTAGGGAAAATGAGTTGGTAAACAGAGAAGAGGTAGTAAAAGCTTTGCGGAAGATGAAAGCCGGCAAGGCAGCAGGTTTGGATGGTATTGCAGTGGAATTTATTAAAAAAGGGGGTGACTGTATTGTTGACTGGTTGGTAAGGTTATTTAATGTATGTATGACTCATGGTGAGGTGCCTGAGGATTGGCGGAATGCGTGCATAGTGCCATTGTACAAAGGCAAAGGGGATAAGAGTGAGTGCTCAAATTACAGAGGTATAAGTTTGTTGAGTATTCCTGGTAAATTATATGGGAGGGTATTGATTGAGAGGGTGAAGGCATGTACAGAGCATCAGATTGGGGAAGAGCAGTGTGGTTTCAGAAGTGGTAGAGGATGTTTGGATCAGGTGTTTGCTTTGAAGAATGTATGTGAGAAATACTTAGAAAAGCAAATGGATTTGTATGTAGCATTTATGGATCTGGAGAAGGCATATGATAGAGTTGATAGAGATGCTCTGTGGAAGGTATTAAGAATATATGGTGTGGGAGGAAAGTTGTTAGAAGCAGTGAAAAGTTTTTATCGAGGATGTAAGGCATGTGTACGTGTAGGAAGAGAGGAAAGTGATTGGTTCTCAGTGAATGTAGGTTTGCGGCAGGGGTGTATGATGTCTCCATGGTTGTTTAATTTGTTTATGGATGGGGTTGTTAGGGAGGTAAATGCAAGAGTTTTGGAAAGAGGGGCAAGTATGAAGTCTGTTGGGGATGAGAGAGCTTGGGAAGTGAGTCAGTTGTTGTTCGCTGATGATACAGCGCTGGTGGCGGATTCATGTGAGAAACTGCAGAAGCTGGTGACTGAGTTTGGTAAAGTGTGTGGAAGAAGAAAGTTAAGAGTAAATGTGAATAAGAGCAAGGTTATTAGGTACAGTAGGGTTGAGGGTCAAGTCAATTGGGAGGTGAGTTTGAATGGAGAAAAACTGGAGGAAGTGAAGTGTTTTAGATATCTGGGAGTGGATCTGGCAGCGGATGGAACCATGGAAGCGGAAGTGGATCATAGGGTGGGGGAGGGGACGAAAATTCTGGGGGCCTTGAAGAATGTGTGTAAGTCGAGAACATTATCTCGGAAAGCAAAAATGGGTATGTTTGAAGGAATAGTGGTTCCAACAATGTTGTATGGTTGCGAGGCGTGGGCTATGGATAGAGTTGTGCGCAGGAGGATGGAGGTGCTGGAAATGAGATGTTAGAGGACAATGTGTGGTGTGAGGTGGTTTGATCGAGTGAGTAGCGTGGGGGTAAGAGAGATGTGTGGAAATAAAAAGAGCGTGGTTGAGAGAGCAGAAGAGGGTGTTTTGAAGTGGTTTGGGCACATGGAGAGAATGAGTGAGGAAAGATTGACCAAGAGGATATATGTGTCGGAGGTGGAGGGAACGAGGAGAAGAGGGAGACCAAATTGGAGGTGGAAAGATGGAGTGAAAAAGATTTTGTGTGATCGGGGCCTGAACATGCAGGAGGGTGAAAGGAGGGCAAGGAATAGAGTGAATTGGAGCGATGTGGTATACCGGGGTTGACGTGCTGTCAGTGGATTGAATCAGGGCGTGTGAAGCGTCTGGGGTAAACCATGGAAAGCTGTGTAGGTATGTATATTTGCGTGTGTGGACGTATGTATGTACATGTGTGTGGGGCGGGGTTGGGCCATTTCTTTCGTCTGTTTCCTTGCGCTACCTCGCAAACGCGGGAGACAGCGACAAAGTATAATAAAAAAAAAATAATATATATACTTCACTATAATATATATATATATATATATATATATATATATATATATATATATATGTAAGTAGGAGAGATGGCCAGAGAGCGTTATTGGATTATGTGTTAATTGACAGGCAAGTGAAAGAGAGACTTTTGGATGTCAATGTGCTGAGAGGTGCAACTGGAGGGATGTCTGATCATTATCTTGTGCAGGCGAAGGTGAAGATTTGTATGGGTTTTCAGAAAAGAAGAGAGAATGTTGGGGTGAAGAGGGTGGTGAGAGTAAGTGAGCTTGGGAAGGAGACTTGTGTGAGGAAGTACCAGGAGAGACTGAGTACAGAATGGAAAAAGGTGAGAACAAAGGAGGTGAGGGGAATGGGGGAGAAATGGGATGTATTTAGGGAAGCAGTGATGGCTTGTGCAAAAGATGCTTGTGGCATGAGAATCGTGGGAGGTGGGTTGATTAGAAAGGGTAGTGAGTGGTGGGATGAAGAAGTAAGATTATTAGTGAAAGAGAAGAGAGAGGCATTTGGATGATTTTTGCAGGAAAAATGCAAATGAGTAAGAGATGTATAAAAGAAAGAGACAGGAGGTCAAGAGAAAGGTGCAAGAGGTGAAAAAGAGGGCAAATGAGAGTTGGGGCGAGAGAGTATCATTAAATTTTAGGGAGAATAAAAAGATGTTCTGGAAGGAGGTAAATAAAGTGCGTAAGACAAGGGAGCAAATGGGAACTTCAGTGAAGGGGGCTAATGGGGAGGTGATAACAAGTAGTGGTGATGTGAAAAGGAGATGGAGTGAGTATTTTGAAGGTTTGTTGAATGTGTTTGATGATAGAGTGGCATATATAGGGTGTTTTGGTCGAGGTGGTGTGCAAAGTGAGAGGGTTAAGGAAAATGATTTGGTAAACAGAGAAGAGGTAGTAAAAGCTTTGCGGAAGATGAAAGCCAGCAGGTTTGGATGGTGTTGCAGTGGAATTTATTAAAAAAGGGGGTGACTGTATTGTTGACTGGTTGGTAAGGTTATTTAATGTATGTATGATTCATGGTGAGGTGCCTGAGGATTGGCGGAATGCATGCATAGTGCCACTGTGTAAAGGCAAAGGGGATAAGAGTGAGTGCTCAAATTACAGAGGTATAAGTTTGTTGAGTATTCCTGGTGAATCATATGAAAGGGTATTGACTGAGAGGGTGAAGGTATCTACAGAGCATCAGATTGGGAAAGAGCAGTGTGGTTTCAGAAGTGGTAGAGGATGTGTGGATCAGGTGTTTGCTTTGAAGAATGTATGTGAGAAATACTTAGAAAAGCAAATGGATTTGTATGTAGCATTTATAGATCTGGAGAAGGCATATGATAGAGCTGATATAGACTTGGAGTGGACTTGGCAGCGAAAGGAACCATGGAAGTGAAGCGAGTCATAGGGTGGGGGAGAGGGTAAAGCTTCTGGGAGCAATGAAGAATGAATGGAAAGAGACAACTTTATCACAGAGCAAAAATGGATATGTTTGAAGGAATAGTAGTTCCAACAATATTATATGGTTACATGACAAGGACTTTAGATAGGGTTGTGCAAAGGAGGATGGATGTGTTGGAAATTAAATGTTTGAGTACAATATGTGGTGTGAGGTGGCTTGATCAAGTAAGTAATGAAAGGATAAGAAAGACATGTGGTAACAAAAAGAGTGTGGTTGAGAGCAGAAAAGGGTGTGGTGAAATGGTTTGAACATATGGAGAAAATGAGAGAGGAAAGGCTGACAAATAGGATATATGAGTCAGAAGTGGAAGGAACAAGAAGAACTGGGAGACCAAATTGAAGGAGAAAGGATGGAGTGAAAATGATTTTGAGTGATTGGGGGCCTGAAAATGCAGAATAGAGTGATGTGGTATACTAGGGTCGATGTGTTGTCAATAGACTGAACCAGAGCATGTGAAACATCGGGGGTGCAATAACAACATCCTTAGCTTTACTATATGAACAAGTCTTTGTACCAGGTAAAACTAGAATTACCATACATCAAGTAGTATAGCTACTAAATACATCCAAGAGCCAACTCCCACAACAAAAGGATTAGGGCAACATCCTCAAAAAAGAGGAAAAAAATCAATCAGTTATTGTATAACATAGTAACTGTCTTAGTTTCCGTAATGTTTAGCCTTAGGTTACATGCACAGTGACATAATCCAACCTCAATTTCATCTCATGGAATGCCTCATCAACAACCATGGTGATACTGCTTAACCAACACATACAAAACATTCATTTCAAATTGTTACCATTTACTCTTACAAATACACTACTTCCTTGACAAAAACTCATAGCAGCATTCTGCAATCTTCCATGCATACTACTAAGTGTCAAAGCTCCCTTCAGTGCTTTACTGTTAACTTCACCACTTGCATTTTCTAAAGCCATCCATGCCTCTTTTCTTCTTTACAACTTCTTCACTGCCTTCCAAAGATCAAAAATTTGGTCCATACTCCCTTTTCTTCCTATATCTACCTTGTTCTTCATCTAAAAGAAGTTCACTAAAACCTTCTAAAATGATCAATCAATATCTTACCATACATATTCATCATTTATAACATGAGTGACCCATTTTCTATGGTAGCTACTCTCTCGTAGATACACTAAACATCAGTTTTTTCTCTATTCGTTGCTATCTCACTGCCAATCCATCTACACTCCCAACTTTCAAATATCCAGAAGCATTATCAAACTTACTTCCACTAATGCTATGTCTTCCTCTCTCTGAATCTACTTCTCTCACTCCTCACCAATAGCTACATCTCATTCAACACCTTTTTAATCAGTTATTTAAAGTACTCTTCCAGTATTCCATTAACTTCATCCTTTGTCACTAGTATTCTTCCATACTAGTCTAACCCACCTTTGCTCTTTAAATACACCTCTCTTCCACATCTGTTTAAATCTTTCAAATATAAATTGCTATTCTCCTGTCAAATTTTTATGCATCATTCTCCAAAGATTCTCATCTGCTTTCCTTTGATTCACAGACTCCAAGTTTATTATATTTCATGAGTTTACATTCTACATTCTTTGTCTCCATCATCTTAAATTCATCATTTATTCAATTAATGCTCCATCATCCATATGAACCTACATCAACAGGACATGCAGGTAAAAAAAATTGCACATATCAAAATTGCACAAATATTTAATGTATGATTCACAATTATACAACATATCAAAAAAGAATGTGAAAACCTACTAACCATTCTTATCTTCATTTCCTCCCGTACCATTTTTGAATGTAAAAGTAATAGAAACATCTCTGGGTTCAGAGTTGTGATTTTCTATGTTCCACACAAACACGCCAGTAGGTAAACAAGAATCCTGAAAAAGAATAGGATCTGTTACTTACACTTCAGTCATCCTTCATAAAACCAGAAATGGGAAACCCTGATCAGGGTGAAGGAAGCCTTAAATCAATTTTTCTGGGACTATTAAACAGTGTTGTTGGGCTCCACTTGGAAGAAGTTATGTCACAAGTGAAAGGTTACCTTTGGTGAGGCTATTTCATTGGGGGTGGAGTTCCTTCAAAGAACTTACCACTATACAGGAGCCTACATTTCCCTGCTGCTGAAAGTAGAGCAGTCTTGGGTTGCAGGAGCCTTTAGCAAGGTTCTGGACAATATCAAGACTTTTTCAAAGAATCTGGTCCTGGGGTGATCATAAATAAATAACTGATAAACTATTAAAAACAATAATCAACTGTTATTCATTCAGTTTTAATTTCATGGATCCCTAATTATTCAGACAGCCCAACTAGTCACATAATTATTTCAATAATTAACCCTTCATCACCCATAAGCTGATTCTGCCTGCTTGTGGTTACATTATGAGTGAAAAGACACCTTTAGTGAGGCAATATCACTGACCTGACAAAGGAAAGTATAATCTGATTGAGAAACTTCTCCCTCCAAAGAAGTCCATTATTTCTCTTCTACTATTAGCAGCACATCCTTGAAGCTACAAGAACCCTTCCAGAGAAAGGGGCCCTGGGGTTATACAAGGATAATAATCTGTCTCCTTCATACCTCCAATCATGCTACTCTACACAATTCTTGAGAGAAAAAATATATGTACAGTCAACAAAAACATTCTGCTCACCCTAAACAGCATTAAACAATACAGCACAACAGAAGAAAATTTCTGGCCAATATTACTCCATCTGGACAATGTTGTTAGCCCTACTCTCCTCATTATTGTCATTACGCAGATTTTTCTTAAATGTATTTATTTATTTTTTTTATTATAATTTGTCGCTGTCTCCCGCGTTTGCGAGGTAGCACAAGGAAACAGACGAAAGAAATGGCCCAACCCCCCCCATACACATGTATATACATACGTCCACACACACAAATATACATACCTACACAGCTTTCCATGGCTTACCCCAGACGCTTCACATGCCTTGATTCAATCCACTGACAGCACGTCAACCCCGGTATACCACATCGCTCCAATTCACTCTATTCCTTGCCCTCCTTTCACCCTCCTGCATGTTCAGGCCCCGATCACACAAAATCTTTTTCACTCCATCTTTCCACCTCCAATTTGGTCTCCCTCTTCTCCTTGTTCCCTCCACCTCCGACACATATATCCTCTTGGTCAATCTTTCCTCACTCATCCTCTCCATGTGCCCAAACCACTTCAAAACACCCTCTTCTGCTCTCTCAACCACGCTCTTTTTATTTCCACACATCTCTCTTACCCTTACGTTACTCACTCGATCAAACCACCTCACACCACACATTGTCCTCAAACATCTCATTTCCAGCACATCCATCCTCCTGCGCACAACTCTATCCATAGCCCACACCTCGCAACCATACAACATTGTTGGAACCACTATTCCTTCAAACATAACCATTTTTGCTTTCCGAGATAATGTTCTCGACTTCCACACATTCTTCAAGGCTCCCAGAATTTTCGCCCCCTCCCCCACCCTATGATCCACTTCCGCTTCCATGGTTCCATCCGCTGCCAGATCCACTCCCAGATATCTAAAACACTTCACTTCCTCCAGTTTTTCTCCATTCAAACTCACCTCCCAATTGACTTGACCCTCAACCCTACTGTACCTAATAACCTTGCTCTTATTCACATTTACTCTTAACTTTCTTCTTCCACACACTTTACCAAACTCAGTCACCAGCTTCTGCAGTTTCTCACATGAATCAGCCACCAGCGCTGTATCATCAGCGAACAACAACTGACTCACTTCCCAAGCTCTCTCATCCCCAACAGACTTCATACTTGCCCCTCTTTCCAAAACTCTTGCATTTACCTCCCTAACAACCCCATCCATAAACAAATTAAACAACCATGGAGACATCACACACCCCTGCCGCAAACCTACATTCACTGAGAACCAATCACTTTCCTCTCTTCCTACACGTACACATGCCTTACATCCTCGATAAAAACTTTTCACTGCTTCTAACAACTTTCCTCCCACACCATATATTCTTAATACCTTCCACAGAGCATCTCTATCAACTCTATCATATGCCTTCTCCAGATCCATAAATGCTACATACAAATCCATTTGCTTTTCTAAGTATTTCTCACATACATTCTTCAAAGCAAACACCTGATCCACACATCCTCTACCACTTCTGAAACCACACTGCTCTTCCCCAATCTGATGCTCTGTACATGCCTTCACCCTCTCAATCAATACCCTCCCATATAATTTACCAGGAATACTCAACAAACTTATACCTCTGTAATTTGAGCACTCACTCTTATCCCCTTTGCCTTTGTACAATGGCACTATGCACGCATTCCGCCAATCCTCAGGCACCTCACCATGAGTCATACATACATTAAATAACCTTACCAACCAGTCAGCAATACAGTCACCCCCTTTTTTAATAAATTCCACTGCAATACCATCCAAACCTGCTGCCTTGCCGGCTTTCATCTTCCGCAAAGCTTTCACTACCTCTTCTCAGTTTACCAAATCATTTTCCCTAACCCTCTCACTTTGCACACCACCTCGACCAAAACACCCTATATCTGCCACTCTATCATCAAACACATTCAACAAACCTTCAAAATACTCACTCCATCTCCTTCTCACATCACCACTACTTGTTATCACCTCCCCATTTGCGCCCTTCACTGAAGTTCCCATTTGCTCCCTTGTCTTACGCACTTTATTTACCTCCTTCCAGAACATCTTTTTATTCTCCCTAAAATTTAATGATACTCTCTCACCCCAACTCTCATTTGCCCTTTTTTCACCTCTTGCACCTTTCTCTTGACCTCCTGTCTCTTTCTTTTATACATCTCCCACTCAATTGCATTTTTTCCCTGCAAAAATCGTCCAAATGCCTCTCTCTTCTCTTTCACTAATACTCTTACTTCTTCATCCCACCACTCACTACCCTTTCTAATCAACCCACCTCCCACGATTCTCATGCTACAAGCATCTTTTGCGCAATCCATCACTGATTCCCTAAATACATCCCATTCCTCCCCCACTCCCCTTACTTCCATTGTTCTCACTTTTTTCCATTCTGTACTCAGTCTCTCCTGGTCCTTCCTCACACAGGTCTCCTTCTCAAGCTCACTTACTCTCACCACCCTCTTCACCCCAACATTCACTCTTCTTTTCTGAAAACCCATACAAATCTTCATCTTAGCCTCCACAAGATAATGATCAGACATCCCTCCAGTTGCACCTCTCAGCACATTAACATCCAAAAGTCTCTCTTTCGCACGCCTGTCAATTAACAAGTAATCCAATAACGCTCTCTGGCCATCTCTCCTACTTACATAAGTATACTTATGTATATCTCACTTTTTAAACCAGGTATTCCCAATCATCAGTCCTTTTTCAGCACATAAATCTACAAGCTCTTCACCATTTCCATTTACAACACTGAACACCCCATGTATACCAATTATTCCCTCAACTGCCACATTACTCACCTTTGCATTCAAATCACCCATCACTATAACCCGGTCTCGTGCATCAAAACCACTAACACACTCATTCAGCTGCTCCCAAAACACTTGCCTCTCTTGATCTTTCTTAAATGTACGGCACTTAAAACTATATTTTGTGATTATTTACAGCTCATACCTATCTATCTACATATCTGATGCCTGCTCCAACTGGAACTCCTTCAAGGGGGTGGCCAAGGCAATAGTCTCCAGAGCTAGTAAACTCTAGAGCCACTACTTAGCCTTTAGTGCCTCACCATTAACAGGCCACTGGCAGAGAACAACTCAAGTGCAGTTTGCAGAAGTTCCTACCGGCCACTTTTACCTAATGCTCCTACCTACTACGTAATGTTTCTAACTAATGCTCATTTTTTTTTTTTTTTTTTTTTTTTTTATACTTTGTCGCTGTCTCCCGCGTTTGCGAGGTAGCGCAAGGAAACAGACGAAAGAAATGGCCCAACCCCCCCCATACACATGTACATACACACGTCCACACACGCAATATACATACCTACACAGCTTTCCATGGTTTACCCCAGACGCTTCACATGCCTTGATTCAATCCACTGACAGCACGTCAACCCCTATATACCACATCGCTCCAATTCACTCTATTCCTTGCCCTCCTTTCACCCTCCTGCATGTTCAGGCCCCGATCACACAAAATCCTTTTCACTCCATCTTTCCACCTCCAATTTGGTCTCCCTCTTCTCCTCGTTCCCTCCACCTCCGACACATATATCCTCTTGGTCAATCTTTCCTCACTCATTCTCTCCATGTGCCCAAACCACTTCAAAACACCCTCTTCTGCTCTCTCAACCACGCTCTTTTTATTTCCACACATCCCTCTTACCCTTACGTTACTTACTCGATCAAACCACCTCACACCACACATTGTCCTCAAACATCTCATTTCCAGCACATCCATCCTCCTGCGCACAACTCTATCCATAGCCCACGCCTCGCAACCATACAACATTGTTGGAACCACTATTCCTTCAAACATACCCATTTTTGCTTTCCGGGATAATGTTCTCGACTTCCACACATTTTTCAAGGCTCCCAAAATTTTCGCCCCCTCCCCCACCCTATGATCCACTTCCGCTTCCATGGTTCCATCCGCTGACAGATCCACTCCCAGATATCTAAAACACTTCACTTCCTCCAGCCTCTCACCATTCAAACTCACCTCCCAATTGACTTGACCCTCAACCCTACTGTACCTAATAACCTTGCTCTTATTGACATTTACTCTTAACTTTCTTCTTCCACACACTTTACCAAACTCCGTCACCAGCTTCTGCAGTTTCTCACATGAATCCGCCACCAGCGCTGTATCATCAGCGAACAACAACTGACTCACTTCCCAAGCTCTCTCATCCCCAACAGACTTCATACTTGCCCCTCTTTCCAAAACTCTTGCATTTACCTCCCTAACAACCCCATCCATAAACAAATTAAACAACCATGGAGACATCACACACCCCTGCCGCAAACCTACATTCACTGAGAACCAATCACTTTCCTCTCTTCCTACACGTACACATGCCTTACATCCTCGATAAAAACTTTTCACTGCTTCTAACAACTTGCCTCCCACACCATATATTCTTAATACCTTCCACAGAGCATCTCTATCAACTCTATCATATGCCTTCTCCAGATCCATAAATGCTACATACAAATCCATTTGCTTTTCTAAGTATTTCTCACATACATTCTTCAAAGCAAACACCTGATCCACACATCCTCTACCACTTCTGAAACCACACTGCTCTTCCCCAATCTGATGCTCTGTATATGCCTTCACCCTCTCAATCAATAACCTCCCATATAATTTACCAGGAATACTCAACAAACTTATACCTCTGTAATTTGAGCACTCACTCTTATCCCCTTTGCCTTTGTACAATGGCACTATGCAAGCATTCCGCCAATCCTCAGGCACCTCACCATGAGTCATACATACATTAAATAACCTTACCAACCAGTCAACAATACAGTCACCCCCTTTTTTAATAAATTCCACTGCAATACCATCCAAACCTGCTGCTCATACCATCTGAAAATGAATAGGAAAATGTATCATAAGTAATAACTGTTCTGAGATGATCAAATGTATTTGAGCCACATATCCCTGGGGATAGGGGATAGGGGAGAAAGAATACTTCCCATGCATTCCCCATGTTTCATGGAAGGTGACTAAAGGGGATGGAGGGGGGGGGGGGTAGAAACCCTCCCCTCCTTGTACTTTAACTTTCTAAAAGGGGAAACAGAAGTCACATGGGGAGTGCTCATCCTCCTCGAAGGCTCAGATTGGGGTGTCTAAATGTGTGTGGATGTAACCAAGATGAGAAAAAAGGAAATAGGTAGTATGTTTGAGGAAAGGAACCTAGATGTCTTGGCTCTGAGTGAAACGAAGCTCAAGGGTAAAGGGGAAGAGTGGTTTGAAAATGTTTTGAAAGTAAAGTCAGGGGTTGATGAGAGGACAAGAGCAAGGGAAGGAGTAGCACTACTCCTGAAACAGGAGTTGTGGGAGTATGTGATAGAATGTAAGAAAGTAAACTCTGGATTGATATGGATAAAACTGAAAGTGGATGGAGAGAGATGGTTGATTATTGGTGCCTATGCACCTGGGCATGAGAAGAAAGATCATGAGAGGCAAGTGTTTTGGGAGCAGCAGAGTGAGTGTGTTAGTAGTTTTGATGCACGAGACCGGGTTATAGTGATGGGTGATTTGCATGCAAAGGTGAGTAATGTGGCAGATGAGGGAATAATTGGTATACATGGGGTGTTCAGCGTTGTAAAGGGAAATGGTGAAGAGCTTGTAGATCTGTGTGCTGAAAAAGGACTGGTTATTGGGAATACCTGGTTCAAAAAGAGAGATATACATAGGTATACGTATGTAAGTAGGAGAGATGACCAGAAAGCGTTATTGGATTATGTGTTAATTGATAGGCACGTGAAAGATAAACTTTTGGATGTTAATGTGCTGAGAGGTGCAACTGGAGGGATGTCTGATCATTATCTTGTGGAGGTAAGGTTGAAGATTTGTAGAGGTTTTCAGAAAAGAAGAGAGAATGTTGGGGTGAAGAGAGTGGTGAGAGTAAGTGAGCTTGGAAAGAAGACTTGCATGAGGAAGTACCAGGAGAGACTGAGAGCAGAATGGAAAACGGTGAGAACAAAGGATGTAAGAGGAGTGGGGAGGAATGGGATGTATTTAGGGAAGCAGTGATGGCTTGCGCAAAAGATGCTAGTGGCATGAGAAGCGTGGGAGGTGGGCAGATTAGAAAGGATAATGAGTGGTGGAATGAAGAAGTATGATTATGAGTAAAAGAGAAGAGAGAGGCATCTGGATGATTTCTGCAGGGAAATAGTGCAAATGACTGGGAGATGTATAAAAGAAAGAGGCAGGTCAAGAGAAAGGGGCAAGAGGTGAAAAAGAGGGCAAATGAGAGTTGGGGCGAAAGAGTACCACTAGATTTTAGGGAGGATACAAAGATGTTTTGGAAGGAGGTAAATAAAGTGCGTAAGACAAGAGAACAAATAGGAACATCAGTGAAGGGGGCTAATGGGGAGGTAATAACAAGTAGTGGTGATGTGAGAAAGGAATGGAGTAAGTATTTTGAAGGGAGTTTTTGTCGAGGTGGTGTGCGAAATGAGAGGGTCAGGGAGAATGGTTTGGTAAACAGAGAAGAGGTAGTGAAAACTATGAGGAAGATGAAAGCCAGCAAGGCAGCAGGCTTGGATGGTACTGCAGTGGAATTTATTAAAAAAGGGGGTGACTGTGTTGTTGACTGGTTGGTGAGGATATTCAATGTATGTATGGCTCATGGTGATGTGCCTGAGGATTGGCAGAATGCATGCATAGTGCCATTGTACAAAGGCAAAGGGGATAAAGGTGAGCGTTCAAATTACAGAGGTATAAGTTTGTTGAGTATTCCTGGGAAATTATATGGGAGAGTATTGATTGAGAGGGTGAAGGCATGTACAGAGCATCGGATTGGGGAAGAGCAGTGTGGTTTCAGAAGTGGTAAAGGATGTGTGGATCAGGTGTTTGCTTTGAAGAATGTAAGTGAGAAATACTTAGAAAAACAAATGGATTTGTATGTAGCATTTATAGATCTGAAGAAGGAATATGATAGGGTTGATATAGATGCTCTGTGGAAGGTATTAAGAGTATATGGTGTGGGAGGCAAGTTGCTAGAAGCAGTGAAAAGTTTTTATCGAGGATGTAAGGCATGTGTACAAGTAGGAAGAGAGGAAAGTGATTGGTTCCCAGTGAATGTCGGTTTGCGGCAGGGGTGCGTGATGTCTCCATGGTTGTATAATTTGTTTATGGATGGGGTAGTCAGGGAAGTAAATGCAAAAGAGTTTTGGAGAGAGGGGCAAGTATGCAGTCTGTTGTGGATGAGAGGGCTTGGGAAGTGAGTCAGTTGTTGTTCACTGAGGATACAGCGCTGGTGGCTGATTCGGGTGAGAAATTGCAGAAGCTGGTGACTGAGTTTGGTAAAGTGTGTGAAAAAAGAAGAGCTGAGAGTAAATGTGAATAAGAACAAGGTTATTAGGTACAGTAGGGTTGAGGGACAAGTCAATTGGGAGCTAAATTTGAATGGAGAAAAACTAGAGGAAGTGCAGTGTTTTAGATATCTGGGAGTGGATTTGGCAGCAGATGGAACCATGGAAGTGGAAGTGAGTCACAGGGTGGGGGAGGGGGCAAAGGTTCTGGGAGCATTGAAGAATGTGTGGAAGGCGAGAACATTATCTCGGAAAGCAAAAAATGGGTATGTTTGAAGGAAAAGTGGTTCCAACAATGTTATATGGTTGCGAGGCGTGGGCTATAGATAGGGTTGTGTGGAGAGGGTGGATGTTGGAAATGAGATGTTTGAGGACAATATGTGGTGTGAGGTGGTTTGCTCGAGTAAGTAATGAAAGGGTAAGAGAGATGTGTGGTAATAAAAAGAGTGTGGTTGAGAGAGCAGAATAGGGTGTATTGAAATGGTTTAGTCAAATGGAAAGAATGAGTGAGGAAAGATTGACAAAGAGGATATATGTGTCAGAGGTGGAGGGAACGAGAAGTGGGAGACCAAATTGGAGGTGGAAGGATGGAGTGAAAAAGATTTTGAGCGATCGGGGCTTGAACATGCAGGAGGGTGAAAGGCGTGCAAGGAATAGAAAGAACTGGAACGATGTGGTATACCAGGGTCGACGTGCTGTCAATGGATTGAACCAGGGCATGTGAAGTGTCTGGGGTAAACCATGGAAAGTTTTGTGGGGCCTGTATGTGGAAAGGGAACTGTGGTTTCGGTGCATTATACATGACAGCTAGAGACTGAGTGTGAACGAATGTGGCCTTTGTTGTTGTTTTCTAGCATTACCTCGAGCATCTGCGAGGGGAGGGGGGTTGTCATTTCATGTGTGGCGTGGTGGCGACGGGAATGAATAAAGGCAACAAGTATGAATTATGTACATGTGTATATATGCATATATCTGTGTATGTATATATATGCATACACTGAAATGTATAGGTATGTATATGTGCGTGTGTGGACGTGTATGTATATAAATGTGTATGTGGGTGGGTTGGGCCATTCTTTTGTCTGTTTCCTTGCACTACCTTGCTAACACAGGAGACAGCGACAAAGTATAATAAAAAAAATAAAATAAAATAACCTTTCTCCATTTATCCCTGTCCGTACATGCCTCACTTACATACATCATTCTATGCATTCTTCCACCATTTCTCTCCCTCCAGTGCCATGTAATTTAAGATCTTCAATTAATCCTTATTGTTTTATATTTGAGTTATTTTCAAGATTTATATCATGACTTATGGGGAAGTGAGGCAATGCTCAGTTGCTGATTTTATTCTAATGTACTCCCAGTGTCAATGATGTCATTCAACCTCTGAGGCATGGCAACCAGCTCCTTAATTGGGGTACATCATGCCAGGCTTCTAAGGCCTTCCATGCCAACATTAACCTAGTGATGAGTTCCTCCCAGCTATGGCAGTTGTTGTTGGGGTAATTTTGGTGAATCTGATTACCAAGGCTGCCCAAATGTTTTCTACTGGGTTCAGTTTTGGGGATTTAGGAGAATATAGCACCACTGTAATTTCAGAATGTTGCAGGAACCAATTTTCAGCAATCCACGATATGTGGACATGGTTGTTGTGTTGAACTAAGTAGAAGGGCATTCCTTCAGGTAAAAACATTGCTCTCATAGATGGTAGAGGCACCTCATCTAAAACAATGACATACACTCTCCTGAAAATTGACCAGATCTGATATCTACCAGCTATCGAACAAACACTTATTCTGCCACATCTGATAGTCCCCATGATATGATCAACAGATTTAAATGAAAAAAGATTACGAAAATCATTCCTTGAAATGGCATTAACTTGCACAGTAAAACCTGGGAGTGAGATAGGGAGGGATAAAAGTTGTGAACTACTTTACCTTGTATCATTTTGCCACCAAACTTGAATTATCTTTCCTTGTCTATGCCAAACATCTTCACATCAAAGAAAATTGTATTTCACTAAAAGTGTCCTGGTTTGTCCAAATATTCTAGAGCATACTCCATTCACTTTTCTATTTGCCTTTCATTCAACTGGGATTTCCTTGCTGGTACATGGCTATGAAAGTCATTGGTATGCAGCTTTATCAGATGGTTTGGAGCATGCAACAAATTCCCTGCTGGTTCCTGATGTTGGTGGCTGTTGTAAAAGGAACAATTGTGATTGCAGCTACAATCTTGCAATCTTGCTCACATCTTGTGCAGGGAGGGCAGCCACTCTGAGGTTGATTGTGGATAGTGCTGAATCCATAAGGCTACAATGTGCTTCGATACACCAATGTGTTGTGACACATCATTGCTTTGGACTTAATTCTAAACTAATGACTGATGTGCATGTTGCTAAGAAAGTTTCCATGTTGTGATGACACTATCCCGATAGAAAATAACAAGGACAATTTCAATTATCATATCAGCATTTCAAAGGAAAAAGTATCACTTGAGAACAATGACAAACAACATTTTGACCTTCAATTCATCACCTAAGTGTCTATGTTTTCTTATCAAGCATGTCGAATGTGTATGTTAAATCTGATTCATTATTCACTACTGAGTTGGATCGTGTGTGTTTCCAATCATAGCAATCTAATTCCTCTTTGGCATTAGCGTTCCAGACTGTGATGCACTTACGGGCTGCCCAGGGTAGAGCGCATAGGTTCGAGTCCTGGTTGCAGCAGTTGGCTGAAAGTCAACCCAGCTTTTCATCCATCCTTAAGTGTTGGTAGATAAAATGGGTACCTGGCTCAATTTCTAAAAGATGAAACAGAAGGAGTCAAGCAGTGAGTGCTCATCCTTTTCAAAGGTTCAGACTGGGGTGCCTGAATGTGTAAGAAACGTGGATGTTCTGAATCTGGGTGAAAAGAAGCTCAAAGGTAAAGGAGAAGAACGTTTGGAAACATCCTGGGAGTAAAGTCAGGGAATAGTAAGAGGACAAGAGCTAAGGAAGGAGTAGCACTATTCCTGAAGCAGGAGTTGTGGGGGTGTGAGAAAGAGTGTAAGAAAATAAATTTTAGACTGATGTGCATACAACTTAAAGTGGATAGTGAGAGATGGGTAATTATTGGTGCTTATGTACCTGGTCATAAGAAGGATCATGAGAGACAAGTGTTTTGGGAACAGCTGAGTGCGTGCGTCAGCAGTTTTGGTGCACAAGACTGGGTATTAGTGATGGGTAATCTGATTGTGAAGGGGAGTAGTGGGGCAGTTGAGGGTATAATTGATGTACACCAGGTATTCAGTGTTGTGAATAGAAATGTTGAAAAGCTTGTGGATTTGTATGCTGAAAAAACACTGGTGACTGAAAATACTGGGTTTAAAAAGAAAGATATACACAAGTATTGGGGAAGAGCAGTGTGGTTTCAGAAGTGGTAGAGGATGTGTGGATCAGGTGTTTGCTTTGAAGAATGTATGTGAGAAATACTTAGAAAAGCAAATGGATTTGTATGTAGCATTTATGGATCTGGAGAAGGCATATGATAGAGTTGATAGAGATGCTCTGTGGAAGGTATTAAGAATATATGGTGTGGGAGGCAAGTTGTTAGAAGCAGTGAAAAGTTTTTATCGAGGATGTAAGGCATGTGTACGTGTAGGAAGAGAGGAAAGTGATTGGTTCTCAGTGAATGTAGGTTTGCGGCAGTGGTGTGTGATGTCTCCATGGTTGTTTAATTTGTTTATGGATGGGGTTGTTAGGGAGGTGAATGCAAGAGTTTTGGAAAGAGGGGCAAGTATGAAGTCTGTTGGGGATGAGAGAGCTTGGGAAGTGAGTCAGTTGTTGTTCGCTGATGATACAGCGCTGGTGGCTGATTCATGTGAGAAACTGCAGAAGCTGGTGACTGAGTTTGGTAAAGTGTGTGAAAGAAGAAAGTTAAGAGTAAATGTGAATAAGAGCAAGGTTATTAGGTACAGTAGGGTTGAGGGTCAAGTCAATTGGGAGGTGAGTTTGAATGGAGAAAAACTGGAGGAAGTGAAGTGTTTTAGATATCTGGGAGTGGATCTGGCAGCGGATGGAACCATGGAAGCGGAAGTGGATCACAGGGTGGGGGAGGGGGCGAAAATTCTGGGAGCCTTGAAGAATGTGTGGAAGTCGAGAACATTATCTCGGAAAGCAAAAATGGGTATGTTTGAAGGAATAGTGGTTCCAACAATGTTGTATGGTTGCGAGGCGTGGGCTATGGATAGAGTTGTGCGCAGGAGGATGGATGTGCTAGAAATGAGATGTTTGAGGACAATGTGTGGTGTGAGGTGGTTTGATCGAGTAAGTAACGTAAGGGTAAGAGAGATGTGTGGAAATAAAAAGAGCGTGGTTGAGAGAGCAGAAGAGGGTGTTTTGAAATGGTTTGGGCACATGGAGAGAATGACTGAGGAAAGATTGACCAAGAGGATATATGTGTCGGAGGTGGAGGGAACGAGGAGAAGAGGGAGACCAAATTGGAGGTGGAAAGATGGAGTGAAAAAGATTTTGTGTGATCGGGGCCTGAACATGCAGGAGGGTGAAAGGAGGGCAAGGAATAGAGTGAATTGGAGCGATGTGGTATACCGGGGTTAACGTGCTGTCAGTGGATTGAATCAAGGCATGTGAAGCGTCTGGGGTAAACCATGGAAAGCTGTGTAGGTATGTATATTTGCGTGTGTGGACGTATGTATATTCATGTGTATGGGGGTGGGTTGGGCCATTTCTTTCGTCTGTTTCCTTGCGCTACCTCGCGAACGCGGGAGACAGCGACAAAGCAAAAAAAAAAAAAAAAAAAATACACAAGTATATGTATGTGAGTAGGAGAGATGGTCAGAGAGCAATATCAGATTACATATTACTGATAGGGGCAGCTGGTGGGATGTCTGATCACTATCTTGTGGAGGCGAGGGTAAAGATTTGGAGAGATTTTCAAAAAATAGAATGTTGGGGAGAAGAGAGTTGTGAGAATAAGTGACCTTGGAAAGGAGACATGTGTGAAGAAATACCAGGAGAGATTGAATGTAGAATGGCAAAAGGTGAAAGCAAATGAAGTGGGGGAATGGGTGAGGAATGGGAAGCAGTGATGGCATGTGCAAGAGAAGCATGTGGCATAAGAAAGGTGGGAGGTGGGCAGATTAGAAAGGGTATTGAATGGTGGGATAAAGAAATGATGCTGCTAGTGAAAGAGAAAAGAGAGGCATTTGGACAGTACTTACAAGGAAGGAGTGCAAATTACTGGGATGTATAACAAAAAGTGGCTGGAGGTCAAAAGGAAGGTGCAAGGATTGAAATAGAGGGCAAATGAGAGTTGGGGTGAGAGAATATCATTACCCTTTAGGGAAAATAGAATATATTTTAGGAGATAAATAATGTACAACAGACAAGGGAACAAATGAGAATGTCGAAGAAGGGGGCAAGGTGGGAAGTGATATCGTTAATGAGATGGCCTTGATTAGGGCTTCAGCAGCCCAAGCTGTCTCGGCTAACATTACAAAAAAGCAGAATAAGGAAAGGATATCTATTCAAGTGATAAACATAAAAAGTAAATTTTGGAATCACATCTATGCATTTCAGGTATCAGATGCCTGTTCTGCTTAAAGTATATTACTTATTTCACAATATTAAAAGTTTTGTTCATAATTCATAAAATTCCTTATATGGGTTAACATACACAGACATATACATATATACACATGTACATATTCATACTTGCTTACCTTCATCCATTCGTGTCACTAACTCACCCCCATAGGAAAATAACATTGCTAACCCCACTTTCGCAAAGTAATGCCAGGAAAACAGGCAAAAATGGCCACATTAATTCTCAGTCAGCACAAACCAAACTGAAGCAGCAGATTAGTTGAGTTCATTTCAAAATGTATCTGACCCTGAGTGGAGCTGATTTTTTGCTGATTGCACAGTATTTGAAAAAGTTTAGGAATTAGGTTTCTTGCTCTACAAAAAAAATTGTCTGTAAAAAATCTTAATGTATGATATGGATGAAAATCTCATCATCGGTGTGATGTATGCAGTATAAAAGGTCAGATGATGACCACAAATGAGACTCCTCTGCTGAGGGTAGATTCTAAAAAAAAGTGGTATCTAGAGAAGATTATAGATGTCATATTGCTATACAGTGTGATGTCTAAGATACTTCATATAGTATGTGAAAACAATAATGAATAAATCATCTACAGTAGATGCAGTAAGGTACTTAAAGTCATAAAGATATGGTTAAATGGAGGTGCCTGGTAAATGATCAGTTCACCAAGAAATGCAGAACGTTAATTTGATGAAAAAAGTGGGAAAACCAGAAACCAACAATAAAGTGATAAGCATATATGGCATCTATTGCTGACCTTATAATTGTGAGGTATAACAGGTGAAATCTGCCGGCATATCAATCTGATACCCTGTTCTTTAATATTATAGACTGTCCATGACCGGGGATAAAGACCACAGTAGAGGCCATCTGCACCACTGAAGCCCCAGTCCCATGACCGTAGACCCTTTTTGGATTTACTGAAAGAATATAAAAAGGCATCAAGTTAAGCAGTTCCCTAGATGATTGTACTGAAGAAAAACCATCCAGGTTAAGTAATGTGTGCTTAGTCTCACTTAGAATGAAAACTGCCAAAACATATTTCCTGCATGTGTTTGAATTCCTCAATCAACTTGCTCCTATAGAGGAAATAGTTTTACCATCTACCATCTGCTTAGGCAGGGTAATGCCAGATATGAATATATGCCAATTAAAGGAGCATTTTCCCTAAATATTTTACCCCAATTTAATGGAGTGGATCAGGGAGAAACAGCCTCCATGTAAACAGCCTTGACAACCAAGGAGACACAACAAATACATAATTCAGACCTAACTTCACCTGGAAGCACTTACCCTCTTCCCTTCATACTTACATATATATCTTACTATCTCAGTAAAACTTGCTTCATGCGTCTAGAAATTTTCCATTTATCCTAAATATTCATAGCACTTTTCAAAAGGACTCCCTGTCAACCCTGTCATGCACTTTTCATGTCCATAAATATGGCATGCAATTCATTCTTTCTCCAAGTATTTCTGATACAATTTCCTCTAAACAAGCACCTGATCCACACACCCTTTATCTGTAAGTCCAGTGAAATAACTAATTCATTTATTTCTAATGCTTCATATTATTCTCCAATTTCCTTTTAATCTGATACATTACATTTTTTCTCATCATATAGGTCACCCAACAGTTTACAAATTAATTTTCAAAAGGGTTGCCTCTTGTCTCCACGTACAGAAAGCCTAACACAAGACTCAATGATGGTTGTAATGGTTGTGAGGAAAACTGAATTTTTTCTAATGTCTTTCTAGTGATGAAAAAGCACTCTTTAGACTACTAACTGTACAATAAGTCAGCCAAACAGAGGCAGGATGAATTAACACATGTATATAACAACAAATTAACTGACATGGACAGCTATCTAAGTGTTATGCACCACTTCCCTAACTATCTTCCATTCTACTTCAACTTCCCTTGTTTCATGTACTCTATATCCATGTTATTCTCCAATCAATTGCTTTTGGAATCTCAGTACACAGGCCTCTTTTCCAGTCCTGCTCACTTTAATACATTCACACAAACATCATTTCCTCTTTTAAAAATCCACCACAAATTCTCACGCTGACCTCCATCTTCCACCTCTAATAGCACGTTCACATCCAACAACATCTCTTTCCCACTCCTGTCAGTTAGCACATAGGATGATAATGCCTAAGGCCCCCAACCTCATCCATCCAAGTCATACACCTTTCTCTAAATTAATAATTCCTGATCCCCATTCCTCTTTCAGCATATAACTACAAACATTATCATTGTGTGCAACACTACCCTCTCTCACATTCCGATTCCTAGCGATAAGATTTAATTCCCTGCATTAGAACTGCCAAAGGATTCATTCAGGTCTCCCAAAAATCAATCCTTTCTACTTCAATCCTCTCAATACAAATTGCATAACCACTAACAATCACAAATCCCTCATAGTCTACATACTTCTATTCTAACCCATATCTTTCTTGAGGTCACGACTCCACTCTTCAACACAGTCCTATAGCTCATTCTTCACTGGATGTGCTATCTCTTCTATTGCTCTTGTCATCTCACTTACCTTGGACTTTAACTCCAGAGCATTCCCAACAGATTCTGCCCTCTCCCCCTTCATGTCACTAAAAGCTAGAACATCCAGAACATCAAGTATAGCACCTACTGCATCTATCTTTTCTATCCTGGTTACAGTGACACACATTCACACATTCCAGCCTGATCCAGTGATGACAAAGCCAAGCCTTTTTTGGTAATTTCTTCTGTTCCTGTCTGAATCAACCTTCTTAAAACCAAGAAATTGTCATTTTTTTGTATTATTATACTTCATGTATGAATATATTGATATGTATATGCATGAACATGTGCGTATATGGTCATTTGAATATATATGTGTATATAAGTGGATGAGCCATTCTTTTGTGTTTCCTTGCACTACCTTGCTAAATGCGGGAGACAGCGATTAAGTACAATAAATAATAATAAAATACTTAATCACTGTTTCCCATGTCAGTGAGGTAGTGCCAGGAAACAGACGAAGAATGGTCCATCCACTCACATACACATATATACACATAAACACCCATACATGCACATATATATAAATATACATATACACATATACATACATATACATACACATACACAAACATAGACACATGCGCATACTCAAACTTTCTTGCCTTTATCCATTCCCGGCTCCACCCCGCCCCACAGGAAACAGCATCACTATCCCCTCCTTAAGCAAGGTAGCACCAGGAAAACAGACAAAAAATGCCACATTCATTCACACTCAGTCTCTAGTTATCATGCGTAATGCATTGAAACCACAGTTCTCTATCCACATCCAGGCCCCACAGACCTTTCATTGGTTTACCCCAGATATTTCATATGCCCCAGTTCAGTCCTTGACAGTTCGTCGACCTGCAGTATACTACATCGTTCCAATTCATTCTATTCCTTGCATTCCGCTCACCCTCCTGTATGTTCAGGCCCAAATCACTCAAAATCTTTTTCACTCCATCCTTCTACCTCCAATTTGGTCTCCCACTTCCCTTTGTTCCCTCCACTTCTGACACACATATATCCTCTTTGTCAATTTTTCTTCACTCATTCTCTCCATGTGTCCAAACCATTTCAACACACCCTCTTCTGCTCTCTCAACCATACTCTTTTTACTTCCACATATCTCTCTTACCTTTCATTACTTAATCAAACCACCTCACACCACATATTGTCCTCAAACATTTCATTCCCAACACATCCACCCTCCTCCGTACAACCCTATCTATAGTTCATGCCTCGCAACCATATAACATGGTTGGAACTACTATTCATTCAAATGTACCCATCTTTGCTCTCCGAGATAACGTTCTCTCCTTCCACACATGCTTCAATGCTCCCAGAACCTTCATCACCTCCCCCACCCTGTGACTCACATCCGCTTCCATGGTTCTATCTGCTGCTAAGTCCACTCCCAAACATATAAAACACTCTACTTTCTCCAATTTTTCTCCATTCAAACTTACATCCCAATTAACTTGCCCCTTAACCCTACTGAACCTAATAACCTTGCTCTTACTCACATTTATTCTCAACTTTCTCCTTTCACACAATTTTCCAAACTCAGTTGCCAGCTTCTGCAATTTCTCACTCGAATCAGCCACTAGAGTTGTATCATCGGCAAACAACAACTGACTCATTTCCCAAGCCCTCTCATCCCCAACAGACTGCATACTTGCCCCTCTCTCCAAAACTCTTGCATCTACCTCCCTAACCACCCCATCCATAAACAAATTAAAGAACCATAGGGACATCCCACACCCCTGCTGCAGACTGACATTCACTGGGAATCAATCACTCTCCTCTCTTCCTACTCGTGAACATGCCTTACATCCCTGGTAAAAACTTTTCACTGTTTCTAGCAACTTACCTCCCACACCATATACTCTGAAGACCTTCTGCAAAGCATCCCTATCAACCCTATCATATGCCTTCTCCAGATCCATAAATGCTACATACAAATCCATTTGTTTTTCTACTTATTTCTCACATACAATCTTCAAAGCAAACACTTGATCCACACATCCTATACCACTTCTGAAACCACACTACTCCTCCCCAATCTGATGCTCTGGACATACCTTCACCCTCTCAGTCAATACTCTCCCATATAATTTCCCAGGAACACTCAACAAACTTATGCCTCTGTAGTTTGAACACTCACCTTTATCCCCTTTGCCTTTGTACAATGGCACTATGCATGCATTTCACCAACCCTCAGCCACTTCTCCATGGTCCATATATACAGTGAATATCCTTACCAATCAATCAACAACACAGTCACCCCCCCTTTTTTAATAGATTCTGCTGCAATATCATCCAAACCCACTGCCTTGCCAGATTTCATCTTCCATAAAGTTTTAACTACCTCTTTTCTCTTAACCAAACCATTCTTTCTGAAATAAATTAATAAAAACTTTCACTTGCTTAATTTCATCTTACTTTCCTCTCCCTGTTCCATTCGACCAGATGACCTAGATGTCTTGTAACAAGTGATTGCAGGCACCTTTGCTGGTTTCAATTTTGGAGAGCAAGAGGAAATGGAAGGGATATCCAATCCTCTAGGTAGAACAGCTACCCTACCACCCATTGGTTTACAAAACAAAAATCACAAACACTTAATAGCTTTAACCCCATTAACAGGTCATTTTCAAAGACCACATTCTTGATGCCAGCAACTGAACCAAATATACTACTTGACTTCAATAAGTTAAACAATATTCAATAATGCAGAGAAAATTCATGACAAAACATAAGCAAACAAAGCACATTGGCAGTCTCCTCTTAGGAGAATAGTGAAGGAAACTATCTGTATGCAAGCAAATATCAGACTAGCATTCAGTTTCATGAATAAGATATTCAGTATACTGTTCATATTACTTTTCTATAAATAATGTGACCATTCCTTCTGGGAACTCCCATCAAGGGGGTGGCCACCGCAAAAGTCCCCATTTATCAATGTATTTGCATACCTCCCTAAAATACACCATTCCATGCATTCTTCCACCATTTCTCTCCCTCCAGTACTCTTCCACTCTATATCCCCATGTCACAGATGGTCTTCCTCTCACACCTACCCCGTGAATCATACTATCATATAGTCTCCTTTTAAACTCCATATCTTGCTTTCTTTCTACACGTACAAACCACTTCAAAGTATTACATTTCATTCCCTTTGCATTCCCTGCCATACAAAATCTCTCATACACAGCTCATATCTTTCTTCATTCCATCTACTCATACCACATGCAAGGAAGTACTTTTATAGTATAGTATACAACTAGTGGATGAATGGAATAAAATGACCGAAGACATGGTTAATGCAGACAGCTTACACAAATTTATATTTCAGAAGTCACATGATAGAGAATGCTCAATAGATGTGACCCTAACAAGTGTAAAACTCCATCCCTGTACAGCAAAAGTAGGTAATCATGAATAGGTAATCAAAATATGCTCCTAATAAATTCTGTCAATTACAGCATGAGAGCCAGGTAGGTCATAGTTGGTACGCAGTCAACGACCGGGGAGGTATATTACCAGTACTACCTGCCTGGGTATCAGGAGGGTCAGTGATAGTTACACAGACAGCCAGCACTTTAGTGGTTGTCAAGTTGCACTCCTCTGACCCAAGTAGCCGCCTTTCCTTTCGGTCTCACCTACATGTAGACTGTTGGCACAAATATACAATTTTCTCCTTGTTACATATAACGCTTGACAACACTTAACTCATACAGCTCATTCTTTGTAACTCTAGATTTTCCTGCAATGAGCACTCTCCACTAGCGCTGCCTTTTCGCAAAATGATAGGAGCAGTAGACAGAAGTAGTAGGTAGGAACATTTAGGCAAGAGCATTAGGTAGGTGCATTAGGTAGACAGATCAGATAAAAGTAGTCAGTAGGAACATTTGGTAGGAGCCTACGCAAACACTGCACTAGAGTTGCCATCTGCCAGTAGCCTGTTGAGGGAGAAGCACAAATGGCTAAGAAGCAGCACTGAAGTTCGCTTGTTCTGGAGACTCTATTGCCATGGACACCCCCTTGTGGGAGTTCCAGTTAGAACAAGCATCAAATACAGATAGATAGATAATCATTTATCACCAAACCCTCATGCTTTCTTCTTTCTGAACAAGACATTAACTCTAACAATTTCAAATAAGAGACTAGACCAAAATTAGAGACCCAAGAAACCAGCCAAAAGTAGATTATGATATGATGATAATATGCTTTAATATCAAAGAAGAGGGAAGTCTAAGAAATGTGATCCAGTAAACACACATAATGAGCCTTCAGGAGTTTTAATAACAATAATTTTCCAAATGGATAAAAAACTATTAAAAACAATTATCTTGTAAATTATATGAGGCAGATTTAAGGCATCAAACCAAAGTCCTTTTCAGTATTATCCAGTAAATAATGCAATCAACCCCAAAGTAATCACCTTTGTTTAACACTTCTATATGGATGACATGGATTGTCCAGAATTGCTTACAATGGAGCACATAGGAAGCATTATGTGCCACGAGCTCAATGTATTCACTAAAAATCTATTTTGGGTTTATAAGCATTAATAAGAAGTCTAATTTTTATCTATAGGCATATATTATGATTTTGAAAAATGCTAACCTTTTTCACATTATCTGGCCACATCACACAATTCAAGTCAGCAAGGGCATCCTCCTCGTACTTCATATCCATAATTTTTTTTGCTCACACACATCTCATGGCCTCATGCAATGAACATATGAATGAGAGTAAATACTGGAATTACTACTCATTTGATATGATGGCGAGCATGATTTATATAAATGGATAAGAAGAAATATTCTATACTGTTTTACCAAAATGTATGAAAATAGTACTCAGCAGTGCATAAATGCTTACAATATAATCTACGATGAAGTCTTTGGTCTTGCATTGTTTCTTTTCATATTTGTTTGAGAATGAAGGCTCTGATATTATATACACTAAAGAGTAAATTTTGAATCAGCATCATCATTAAAAAGTGAGTTTGCTTACCATTACACCACAAATATTATTTAGACAGGTAATAAACACAATTTGCATTAAAGATAGTGGTATAAGATTTACTATATCTTATATATGATATTATAAGGCAATAATTTATGAACTGATACATGCAAGAAAAAATTTTCGACAAAAAAGAATCAATATTTATTTATTTATTTTGCTTTGTCGCTGTCTCCCGCGTTTGCGAGGTAGCGCAAGGAAACAGATGAAAGAAATGGCCCAACCCACCCCCATACACAATGTATATACATACACGTCCACACACGCAAATATACATACCTATACATCTCAATGTACACATATATATACACACACAGACATATACATATATACCCATGCACACAATTCACACTGTCTGCCTTTATTCATTCCCATCGTCACCTCGCCACACATGGAATACCATCCCCCTCCCCACTCATGTGTGTGAGGTAGCACTAGGAAAAGACAACAAAGGCCCCATTCGTTCACACTCAGTCTCTAGCTGTCATGCAATAATGCCCGAAACCACAGCTCCCTTTCCACATCCAGGCCCCACACAACTTTCCATGGTTTACCCCAGACGCCTTACATGCCCTGATTCAATCCACTGACAGCACGTCAACCCCAGTATACCACATCGATCCAATTCACTCTATTCCTTGCCCTCCTTTCACCCTCCTGCATGTTCAGGCCCCGATCACACAAAATCTTTTTCACTCCATCTTTCCACCTCCAATTTGGTCTCCCACTTCTCCTCGTTCCCTCCACCTCCGACACATATATCCTCTTGGTCAATCTTTCCTCACTCATTCTCTCCATGTGCCCAAACCATTTCAAAACACCCTCTTCTGCTCTCTCAACCACGCTCTTTTTATTTCCACACATCTCTCTTACCCTCACATTACTTACTCGATCAAACCACCTCACACCACATATTGTCCTCAAACATCTCATTTCCAGCACATCCACCCTCCTGCGAACAACTCTATCCATAGACCACGCCTCGCAACCATACAACATTGTTGGAACCACTATTCCTTCAAACATACCCATTTTTGCTTTCCGAGATAATGTTCTCGACTTCCACACATTCTTCAAGGCTCCCAGGATTTTCGCCCCCTCCCCCACCATATGATTCACTTACGCTAACATGGTTCCATCCGCTGCCAGATCCACTCCCAGATATCTAAAACACTTCACTTCCTCCAGTTTTTCTCCATTCAAACTCACCTCCCAATTGACTTGACCCTCAACCCTACTGTACCTAATAACCTTGCTCTTATTCACATTTACTCTTAACTTTCTTCTTTCACACACTTTACCAAACTCAGTCACCAGCTTCTGCAGTTTCTCACATGAATCAGCCACCAGCGCTGTATCATCAGCGAACAACAACTGACTCACTTACCAAGCTCTCTCATCCAAAACAGACTTCATACTTGCCCCTCTTTCCAAAACTCTTGCATTCACCTCCCTAACAACCCCATCCATAAACAAATTAAACAACCATGGAGACATCACACACCCCTGCCGCAAACATACATTCACTGAGAACCAATTACTTTCCTCTCTTCCTACACGTAAACATGCCTTACATCCTCGATAAAAACTTTACAGTGATTCTAACAACTTGCCTCCCACACCATATATTCTTAATACCTTCCACAGAGCATCTCTATCAACTCTATCATATGCCTTCTCCAGATCCATAAATGCTACATACAAATCCATTTGCTTTTCTAAGTATTTCTCACATACATTCTTCAAAGCAAACACCTGATCCACACATCCTCTACCACTTCTGAAACCACACTGCTCTTCCCCAATCTGATGCTCTGTACATGCCTTCACCCTCTCAATCAATACCCTCCCATATAATTTACCAGGAATACTCAACAAACTTATACCTCTGTAATTTGAGCACTCACTCTTATCCCCTTATCGCGTGTCGTAGAAAAAAGAATCAAATATCTAAAATCATCATAACATTTATTACCTGCTAGCTGCAGCATGCATCTGACAAGTTCAACATAATAGCATTGCTGATACTGTACACAAATTACTGTCTGTCATATAGAGTGGTGTACAGCAATCATTTGCAAACAAATGCATGTGAAAGAAACCATGTATGACCAAAAAAACATCAATGATCTATGATCACAATTAACATTTACACATGACTCACTGCTAGATGTATGGGCCTCATTCACCACTGGCAGGACTCACCCCAAATGTACAAAAGTGTAAATAGCAACAGAGTTGTTAGTACAGTATAACGCTAATCTGAAAAGAAGAATGGTAGCCATTTCCTTCATTTGAACACTCATAAAATATACCCATACATAGTAAAATCATTTGTGATGTACTGATGATAACCAAGATATCTCAGTTGAAGGAACAACTCTTCTATTCATTACCTGTGTGTTGATAATACTTTCTGGTAAAGAGTGTTCCCCTTAGGGTCTCTGATTGTCACAATGAATTGATTTGCCATGACTGTTTGGTATTCGTATATCCCTGGAACCATCTGGTATCGACAAAATTCTCCACGAAAACCACGACCAATTGTACCAGAGCCGATGCCACCCAGGGGAACACCTAAAAGACAATAAACCAATTAATACCTGTTGTCAGTTTCATCATTGATATTTTTTTTTTTTTCCCCCGCGTTTGCGAGGTAGCGCAAGGAAACAGACGAAAGAAATGGCCCAACCCACCCCCATACACATGCATATACATACGTCCACACACGCAAATATACACACCTACACAGCTTTCCATGGTTTACCCCAGACGCTTCACATGCCTTGATTCAATCCACTGACAGCACGTCAACCCCGGTATACCACATCGCTCCAATTCACTCTATTCCTTGCCCTCCTTTCACCCTCCTGCATGTTCAGGCCCCGATCACACAAAATCTTTTTCACTCCATCTTTCCACCTCCAATTTGGTCTCCCTCTTCTCCTCGTTCCCTCCACCTCCGACACATATATCCTCTTGGTCAATCTTTCCTCACTCATTCTCTCCACGTGACCAAACCATTTCAAAACACCCTCTTCTGCTCTCTCAACCACGCTCTTTTTATTTCCACACATCTCTCTTACCCTTACGTTACTTGCTCGATCAAACCACCTCACACCACACATTGTCCTCAAACATCTCATTTCCAGCACATCCATCCTCCTGCGCACAACTCTATCCATAGTCCACGCCTCGCAACCATACAACATTGTTGGAACCACTATTCCTTCAAACATACCCATTTTTGCTTTCCGAGATAATGTTTTCGACTTCCACACATTCTTCAAGGCTCCCAGAATTTTCGCCCCCTCCCCCACCCTATGATCCACTTCTGCTTCCATGGTTCCATCCGCTGCCAGATCCACTCCCAGATATCTAAAACACTTCACTTCCTCCAGTTTTTCTCCATTCAAACTCACCTCCCAATTGACTTGACCCTCAACCCTACTGTACCTAATAACCTTGCTTTTATTCACATTTACTCTTAACTTTCTTCTTTCACACACTTTACCAAACTCAGTCACCAGCTTCTGCAGTTTCTCACATGAATCAGCCACCAGCGCTGTATCATCAGCGAACAACAACTGACTCACTTCCCAAGCTCTCTCATCCCCAACAGACTTCATACTTGCCCCTCTTTCCAAAACTCTTGCATTCACCTCCCTAACAACCCCATCCATAAACAAATTAAACAACCATGGAGACATGTGCGTGTGTGTGTGTATGTGTGTGTATGTGTATATATATATGTATATTATCCCTGGGGATAGGGGTGAAAGAATACTTCCCACGCATTCCTCGTGTGTCGTAGAAAGCGACTAGAGGGGACGGGAGCGGGGGGCCAGAAATCCTCCCCTCCTTGTATTTTTTTAACTTTCTAAAATGGGAAACAGAAGAAGGAGTCACGCGGGGAGTGCTCATCCTCCTCGAAGGCTCAGATTGGGGTGCCTAAATGTGTGTGGATGTAACCAAGATGTGAAAAAAGGAGAGATAGGTAGTATGTTTGAGGAAAGGAACCTGGATGTTTTGGCTCTGAGTGAAACGAAGCTCAAGGGTAAAGGGGAGGAGTGGTTTGGGAATGTCTTGGGAGTAAAGTCAGGGGTTAGTGAGAGGACAAGAGCAAGGGAAGGAGTAGCAGTACTCCTGAACCAGGAGTTGTGGAAGTATGTGATAGAATGTAAGAAAGTAAATTCTCGATTAATATGGGTAAAACTGAAAGTTGATGGAGAGAGATGGGTGATTATTGGTGCATATGCACCAGGGCATGAGAAGAAAGATCATGAGAGGCAAGTGTTTTGGGAGCAGCTGAATGAGTGTGTTAGTGGTTTTGATGCACGAGACTGGGTTATAGTGTTGGGTGATTTGAATGCAAAGGTGAGTAATGTGGCAGTTGAGGGAATAATTGGTATACATGGGGTGTTCAGTGTTGTAAATGGAAATGGTGAAGAGCTTGTAGATTTATGTGCTGGAAAAGGACTGATGATTGGGAATACCTGGTTTAAAAAGCGAGATATACATAAGTATACTTATGTAAGTAGGAGAGATGGCCAGAGAGCGTTATTGGATTACGTGTTAATTGACAGGCGCACGAAAGAGAGACTTTTGGATGTTAATGTGCTGAGAGGTGCAACTGGAGGGATGTCTGATCATTATCTTGTGGAGGCTAAGGTGAAGATTTGTATGGGTTTTCAGAAAAGAAGAGTGAATGTTGGGGTGAAGAGGGTGGTGAGAGTAAGTGAGCTAGGGAAGGAGACCTGTGTGAGGAAGTACCAGGAGAGACTGAGTACAGAATGGAAAAAGGTGAGAACAATGGAAGTAAGGGGAGTGGGGGAGGAATGGGATGTATTTAGGGAATCAGTGATGGATTGCGCAAAAGATGCTTGTGGCATGAGAAGAGTGGGAGGTGGGTTGATTAGAAAGGGTAGTGAGTGGTGGGATGAAGAAGTAAGAGTATTAGTGAAAGAGAAGAGAGAGGCATTTGGACAATTTTTGCAGGGAAAAAATGCAATTGAGTGGGAGACGTATAAAAGAAAGAGACAGGAGGTCAAGAGAAAGGTGCAAGAGGTGAAAAAAAGGGCAAATGAGAGTTGGGGTGAGAGAGTATCGTTAAATTTTAGGGAGAATAAAAAGATGTTCTGGAAGGAGGTAAATAAAGTGCGTAAGACAAGGGAGCAAATGGGAACTTCAGTGAAGGGCGCAAATGGGGAGGTGATAACAAGTAGTGGTGATGTGAGAAGGAGATGGAGTGAGTATTTTGAAGGTTTGTTGAATGTGTTTGATGATAGAGTGGCAGATATAGGGTGTTTTGGTTGAGGTGGTGTGCAAAGTGCGAGGGTTAGGGAAAATGATTTGGTAAACAGAGAAGAGGTAGTAAAAGCTTTGCGGAAGATGAAAGCCGGCAAGGCAGCAGGTTTGGATGGTATTGCAGTGGAATTTATTATAAAAGGGGGTGACTGTATTGTTGACTGGTTGGTAAGGTTATTTAATGTATGTATGACTCATGGTGAGGTGCCTGAGGATTGGCGGAATGCGTGCATAGTGCCATTGTACAAAGGCAAAGGGGATAAGAGTGAGTGCTCAAATTACAGAGGTATAAGTTTGTTGAGTATTCCTGGCAAATTATATGGGAGGGTATTGATTGAGAGGGTGAAGGCATGTACAGAGCATCAGATTGGGGAAGAGCAGTGTGGTTTCAGAAGTGGTAGAGGATGTGTGGATCAGGTGTTTGCTTTGAAGAATGTATGTGAGAAATACTTAGAAAAGCAAATGGATTTGTATGTAGCATTTATGGATCTGGAGAAGGCATATGATAGAGTTGATAGAGATGCTCTGTGGAAGGTATTAAGAATATATGGTGTGGGAGGCAAGTTGTTAGAAGCAGTGAAAAGTTTTTATCGAGGATGTAAGGCATGTGTACGTCCAGGAAGAGAGGAAAGTGATTGGTTCTCAGTGAATGTAGGTTTGCGGCAGGGGTGTGTGATGTCATCATTGATACAAGATTAAAAATAACATATCAAGGAACCATGAGGCCTGGGATCTGATCTGGTGCAAAACACAAAACATTAACATAAACCCATGTACAATCAATAAGTTTCAAACACTGGTTAGTAGACATACATATAATTTCTGGTTTCAAGCTAAATGCAGAGAGTTTGAAGTAAAGAAGTTTGTCTTCTCAATGACTTTTTGTAGTTCAGTAAAGTATGCTATAAGTAAACAATTCTTAAAATATTAGCATCCTATCTGTATACTATGCTCTGAAATATTTGTTAAATTCTGGGAAATCTTTTTTTTTGCACTCTTTCCTTATACTTAACTGCCTCTCCTGCCTTAGCGAGGCAGTACCAGGAATATGTGAACAACAGCTTCCTTTACACACATCTATTCTTTAGTTTTAATGCATTATGTAACAAAACCAGAGCACAAAGAGAACATCTGAAATAAATTGGAAGGTGGTGAAGAAGTCAGCAGAAAGGTACAAAAAACAGTGTACTTTTAAAGATGAGGATGAGTTATTGCTACTTTTGTCTACAGATGACAACCATCTTCTCATTCACTGGAAGATACCCTTCCCTGTACCTCAGTAACACAGGGCATACAGTAAGGACATTTCATGCTCATCTCCCAAAAAGCTTCTAAAGGATGTTGAAGCTTCATAACCTGGATGCTCAGCTCATTATGTGCTTCAGTGGTTGTTGATGGCTGAGACGACTCAGCATGAGAAACTAGACAGAGGAGGAAGAAACAAATTCAAATGAATTGCTGCACATACTCTGCTTACATTTCAGAATCATGAGACAGGACAGGATGTAAATTTTGATGCCAATTTGTCAGGGGAAATAGATTTCATAAAGAAGTACAACATCCT
The DNA here is from genome assembly GCF_036320965.1 of Panulirus ornatus. Classification (NCBI taxonomy): domain Eukaryota; kingdom Metazoa; phylum Arthropoda; class Malacostraca; order Decapoda; family Palinuridae; genus Panulirus; species Panulirus ornatus. Next base: position 52,000,800 of record NC_092241.1, read on the forward strand.
CCAGTCCTTACAAATGTACCATTCTAGGCAAACAAGAGATTCACATCACAAATCCAGAACCAATTAAGAGTGGGCCTTAACACTATTGAACCCTCATCATTTCCATAGTATCAGCTGTGGTTATTGTAAAGAAAGATGGTAGTAGTAATAGATTTTGCAGTAATTTCAGGAAGATGATTTCAGTAGCAGTGCATGATGATCAACTAATTCGAAATCAAGATGACATTCTTGCAAATTTAGTCAAGGACAGATATTTCACCAAATCAGATTTGACAGTATCAAGAGCAGAGATAAAACTTTAATTCCTCTGTTACTCCTGATGGCCTGGATCATTTCTATACAATTCCTTTCAGTCTGATTTATGCTATGGCAAGTTTTAGTTGCATAATGTGTAATTTGTTAGAGGAAGGAAGGCATGGTTAATTTCACTGTTGACATGCTAATTTAATCTTGCAGATGGAAAGAGCATGTGGCATCCTTAGCAGCCCAGTCAAGTAAGTATATCACTGGCTGTGAAAAAGTGGAATTCCTGGGATATAATATTGGACAGGGTCAGCTGAAACTACTCCATGACTTGCATAGAGCCACTGCAGTGGCTCCTGCACCTAGACATAGAAAACAGCTAAAAAGATTAGTGGATTATCATAATTTTGAAGACAATTTTACCATAAGTGCAGCACTAATAACTGACAAAATTTGTATGGAAGAGTTAAACTTCATCAAAAGGGAGCATGCTTATGATACAGCATTTTGTACACTTAAAGCTAGATTAATGCAAGCACCAATTGCAAGACTGTACAATATATCTCTCAAACATAGAGATATAATGTGCCCAGCAACAAACAGAAGGCTTAAATAACAATGTTTTAAATCTGAAAGAAACAAAGCAAGGAAATACAGAATCAATGAAACAAGAGTAATTCCTGGAAACATACCAAAATGATTTCAAAGATATATGACTGCCCAGCCAAGAAGTTGGGGTGATTATTCAGTAAAATACCTGAAGAACTATGATATATATATATATATATATATACATGGAGCAAATTACAGAAAATTCAAAAGAAGATTGGATGCATAAATAAAAAACGATAACCGATGAACTGAGAACAGACAAGTATACCACATTAATAGTGGCTGAAGAAAAAAAGCATAATACAACAAACAAAACAAATAAATAATGGAGATAGCAGAAACAATTAAAAGAAAAATAATTTTCCCACACAACAATTAAAGCAATGAGCAGTGCACACTTGCACTGGCATCACGGTAAAATCTCATCATTAGTACTCATGGGTAGTTAAGTAGGTATTCACACTACAGGGTGATGCTTCTGACAATGGAATAAGAGATATCTGTTGCATGAACATGAAGGTGTGAGGTTTCCAGTCAAAGAGGAAAGTAGAAAGTTACTATAGAGGAGAAAAGGATATCCAGCAATAAAGATACAATGCTTGGCAGTAGTACGGGTGACTCAGAAATGAGATACATCTTATTGGGAAGGAAATTCTCACAAAAACCAATCAAAGACCACTTGCTTATATTGAAATATCAATGGTGCCTAATGGTCAAATCTTGATGGTCCCTCACCTTTAGCCTTACCATTTCAGGAATAAAGTGTTCAAATGTAGAAAAATGTGGGTGCACATTATCTGAGTCGGTAGACAAACTAAAGTGAGAATGTGGGTAATTCATATCAAGTACAATATGAATTATTTCTCTTACTGCTATTTGTGGTGAGTTAAGTTGTCTAGAGAGAGTATAAAGAATCATATCTTCAAAGAGGCAGTGAAACATCACAACTCAAAAAAGATAAGTTAGAATTAATTAATATCTTTAAGTAGGTGAAATGTCATGAGGTAACTATTTTCTCATACATCCTTGTGCCAGTACACAAGTGCTACTATCATAAGAATGAGATGTAATAAAAGAAAGATGAAGTAAAACTCAAAAGTATATTATCATTTTCAACATGCACTAGGAAATTCAAACTACCAAGTTAGAAGTTTTGAAGACCACTGCAAGGAAGTCGAGGGTAGGAAGGTGCTTGGCTACAGTGGAACATGTGGAAGACACATGACAGATTGATGAGTGAAGGGAAGAAACACAGTAGAGACAGAGGTTGACAGAAAACACATCACACAAAAAGCTTATGCAGTAGGTCATCCAAGGCTCCATGCATAAGGATGTTAGTGGTTCCTTGCATCTTTCTTGCTGCTGTACTACACATAACATGCAGGCAACATGTAAATGTGGATGAACATGCGAGTGGTTACAGCACCTGGAGTCATGAGAACTATGCCTACATGCTGGACAATCTTACTGCCAATAATTGTGAGTTGTTTAATGATTGTGGTGGTTGTCTACATATTTTGTACTATAACACATAAGAGAGAAGAGTCAGTGAGGGCTATGAAAAAATCTTTTGTTCAGTACATGAGATGCATTACTGTAAGTGTTAAAATAGTTTCCAATCAATGTATCACTCGTGGTGACTTAAAAGTATTAGGACAGGTTGTGTTTATTTTGTCTGATAACCCAAGAAAAGTTAAGTTTGTAATGTTAGATATCACAGAGTACAGGAAAACTTGTATACCAAAGAGAGGTTATGGGATGATCTTTATTTCAGCCAAAGAGGTCTATGAAGATAATGCATGGAGACCAGGTGTTTTCTACTAAGCAGCTAGTATAAGGAGACCTGGCACTCTCCCACAGATGTTTATGTATCAGGAGACACATGGAAAAGGGTCATCTGAAGACTGTGTGAAGTCTTCAGAGGATGGCTGGGAGCTCAGAAAGGAATCCTGAACGGATGTCATCTGGTAGGAACAATCAATAATATGAGACAATGAAGTCACAAGTCAGTTTCATTTAACAATTAACCTCAGTTATTTTGAACTTCTAAAACCCATGAACTTTGCAAAAAGACTCATTTCTGTATAGGCTTAAAGTAAAGCATTTCCAATTCTTCTTTATTTTCTTGTTTGTTCTTACTGGATGTAAGCAACTTGTTATTATATAAATATTTGTTGTTTATAGTTTGTATGCATTATCTCTTCACATTCTGTACATGGGGAACTGGATGGTCACCCTAGGAAATTCAGTCTTGGGCATGACAGAATTTCTCTTTTATGTTAAAGGCTCCAGTTATGTACAAAAATCTTCATCAAGGCCAGGCCTTTACTGAAATTTGAAAAGGGCTAATGAGAAAGAGAAATAAGAAAAGTGAAAAAACATTTTAAGAATTTCAGAGGAAATGTAAACTGTCTTTTAAAAAGGGCCAATTCACTGTAGTCAAGAAAGATATGATGTAAAGAGTTCCAAAGCTTTAAGGTGTAAGGAAGGAAGTGGACTTCAAAACAGTCCACCTGAGGTGCTAACGGCCAAAAAGTAATCATGAGGTGCTGCAGCATGATGACAAATATGTGATTTAGCTAATGGTGGGGCAAAATCATTTAGCTCTTAGGAACAAAAATCAAAGTAATACCTACAGATGAGGGAAAGGGACACAATACTGTGAAATAAGGGTAGTGGGTCCAGTTGTGAGGTTGACTAAGGAGAGTTGATAGTTTGAACTATTTTAGATTTAATTCTCTCTAGTAAGTATGTAGAGCTAGAGCCTCTCCATATGTAAAAGGAGTTCTCCATACAAGGATGGATGAAAAAGGCTTGTACGAAGACTAAGGGAATGATGACACAGTTGAGTGGAAATTGTTAAATGGTCAAAGGGTGGACGAGCTGGATCAAGATGTAGTCCGCTATTGCTGAATAGGTGAATGAGATGCATTTATGTCAACAAAAGGCATGTTTCTGACCTCCAGACCCCCTTGAAATTATCTTATGGCTCATGGGATGAACTAACTTTGGAGAGATACATCAAAAACACAGAATAATGGAATCTTTTACATATTGCCTGAGGGTACTTTTAAAATACCATACTTTGAGAGAAAGAGTACCTCCCTAGAAATACTTGTGATAAGATTTTGACACAGCAGGGCTAGCATAGAGTCCTCAATGCTTGAAAAAAATTCTATGATAAAAATTTTGATCTTACATGACTAATAAAAATTCATTTCTAAGAATTCACAAATCAAAGTCTCAACTCACCATACATTTGCTTCCCGTGCAACATTGTTATGCAATCAATCCATGGCTTCCGTCCTTTCACTCTTGTGTACACATACCACACTAGATACCTGAGGATGAGTACCAACATCAGCTCAACATGGGAAATTTGTCTAAAAGAAAAAAAGACTCACACACATTTTGTATATACATATACACACACACACATAGCTGGGAATGAGTGAAAATTATCAGGGAAGAAGAAAAGAAGGATGTGAAATTCTGCTATCGCCAAGAGTATAGGAGGGTATTACAGAACCATACATATATTTTTTTTTTTTCGCTGTCTCCCGCATTTGCGAGGTAGCGCCAGGAAACAGACGAAAGAAATGGCCCAACCCACCCCCATACACATGTATATACATACGTCCACACACGCAAATATACATACCTACACAGCTTTCCAGGGTTTACCCCAGACGCTTCACATGCCCTGATTCAATCCACTGACAGCACGTCAACCCCGGTATACCACATCGATCCAATTCACTCTATTCCTTGCCCTCCTTTCACCCTCCTGCATGTTCAGGCCCCGATCACACAAAATCTTTTTCACTCCATCTTTCCACCTCCAATTTGGTCTTCCACTTCTTGCTCCCTCCACCTCCGACACATATATCCTCTTGGTCAATCTTTCCTCACTCATTCTCTCCATGTGCCCAAACCATTTCAAAACACCCTCTTCTGCTCTCTCAACCACGCTCTTTTTATTTCCACACATCTCTCTTACCCTTACGTTACTTACTCGATCAAACCACTTCACACCACACATTGTCCTCAAACATCTCATTTCCAGCACATCCATCCTCCTGTGCACAACTCTATCCATAGCCCACGCCTCGCAACCATACAACATTGTTGGAACGACTATTCCTTCAAACATACCCATTTTTGCTTTCCGAGATAATGTTCTCGACTTCCACACATTCTTCAAGGCTCCCAGGATTTTCGCCCCCTCCCCCACCCTATGATCCACTTCCGCTTCCATGGTTCCATCCGCTGCCAGATCCACTCCCAGATATCTAAAACACTTTACTTTCTCCAGTTTTTCTCCATTCAAACTTACTTCCCAATATATATATATATATATATATATATTTTTTTCTTTTTTCAAACTATTCGCCATTTCCCGCGTTAGCGAGGTAGCGTTAAGAACAGAAGACTGGGCCATTGAGGGAATATCCTCACCTGGCTCCCTTCTCTGTTCCTTCTTTTGGAAAATTAAAAAAAATTGAGAGGGGAGGATTTCCAGCCCCCCGCTCCCTCCCCTTTTAGTCGCCTTCTACGACACGCAGGGAATACGTGGGAAGTATTCTTTCTCCCCTATCCCCAGGGATATTTATATATATATATATATATATATATATATATATATATATATATATATATATATATATTTTTTTTTTTGCTTTGTCGCTGTCTCCCGCGTTTGCGAGGTAGCGCAAGGAAACAGACGAAAGAAATGGCCCAACCCACCCCCATACACATGCCTTGATTCAATCCACTGACAGCACGTCAACCCTGGTATACCATATCGATCCAATTCACTCTATTCTTTGCCCTCTTTTCACCCTCCTGCATGTTCAGGCCCCGATCATACAAAATCTTTTTCACTCCATCTTTCCACCTCCAATTTGGTCTCCCTCTTCTCCTCGTTCCCTCCACCTCCGACACATATATCCTCTTGGTCAATCTTTCCTCACTCATTCTCTCCATGTGACCAAACCATTTCAAAACACCCTCTTCTGCTCTCTCAACCACGCTCTTTTTATTTCCACACATCTCTCTTACCCTTACGTTACTTACTCGATCAAACCACCTCACACCACACACTGTCCTCAAACATCTCATTTCCAGCACATCCATCCTCCTGCGCACAACTCTATCCATAGTCCACGCCTCGCAACCATACAACATTGTTGGAACCACTATTCCTTCAAACATACCCATTTTTGTTTTCCAAGATAATGTTCTCGACTTCCACACATTCTTCAAGGCTCCCAGGATTTTCGCCCCCTCCCCCACCCTATGATCCACTTCCGCTTCCATGGTTCCATCCGCTGCCAGATCCACTCCCAGATATCTAAAACACTTCACTTCCTCCAGTTTTTCTCCATTCAAACTCACCTCCCAATTGAATTGACCCTCAACCCCACTGTACCTAATAACCTTGCTCTTATTCACATTTACTCTTAACTTTCTTCTTTCACACACTTTACCAAACTCAGTCACCAGCTTCTGCAGTTTCTCACATGAATCAGCCACCAGCGCTGTATCATCAGCGAACAACAACTGACTCACTTCCCAAGCTCTCTCATCCCCAACAGACTTCATACTTGCCCCTCTTTCCAAAACTCTTGCATTCACCTCCCTAACAACCCTATCCATAAACAAATTAAACAACCATGGAGACATCACACACCCCTGCCGCAAACCTACATTCACTGAGAACCAATCACTTTCCTCTCTTCCTACACGTACACATGCCTTACATCCTCGATAAAAACTTTTCACTGCTTCTAACAACTTGCCTCCCACACCATATATTCTTAATAACTTCCACAGAGCATCTCTATCAACTCTATCATATGCCTTCTCCAGATCCATAAATGCTACATACAAATCCATTTGCTTTTCTAAGTATTTCTCACATACATTCTTCAAAGCAAACACCTGATCCACACATCCTCTACCACTTCTGAAACCATACTGCTCTTCCCCAATCTGATGCTCTGTACATGCCTTCACCCTCTCAATCAATACCCTCCCATATAATTTGCCAGGAATACTCAACAAACTTATACCTCTGTAATTTGAGCACTCACTCTTATCCCCTTTGCCTTTATACAATGGCACTATGCACGCATTCCGCCAATCCTCAGGCACCTCACCATGAGTCATACATACATTAAATAACCTTACCAACCAGTCAACAATACAGTCACCCCCTTTTTTAGTAAATTCCACTGCAATACCATCCAAACCTGTTGCCTTGCCGGCTTTCATCTTCCGCAAAGCTTTTACTTCCTCTTCTCTGTTTACCAACTCATTTTCCCTAACCCTCGCACTTTGCACACCACCTCGACCAAAACACCCAATATCTGCCACTCTATCATCAAACACATTCAACAAACCTTCAAAATACTCACTCCATCTCCTTCTCACATCACCACTACTTGTTATCACCTCCCCATATATATCATTGGTATACATGGGGTGTTCAGTGTTGTAAATGGAAATGATGAAGAGCTTGTAGATTTATGTGCTGAAAAAGGACTGGTGATTGGGAATACCTGGTTTAAAAGCGAGATATACATAAGTATACGTATGTATATACGCATCAGATTGGGGAAGAGCAGTGCGGTTTCAGAAGTGGTAGAGGATGTGTGGATCAGGTGTTTGCTTTGAAGAATGTATGTGAGAAATACTTAGATAAGCAAATGGATTTGTATGTAGCATTTATGGATCTGGAGAAGGCATATGATAGAGTTGATAGAGATGCTCTGTGGAAGGTATTAAGAATATATGGTGTGGGAGGCAAGTTGTTAGAAACAGTGAAAAGTTTTTATCGAGGATGTAAGGCATGTGTACGTGTAGGAAGAGAGGAAAGTGATTGGTTCTCAGTGAATGTAGGTTTGCGGCAGGGGTGTGTGATGTCTCCATGGTTGTTTAATTTGTTTATGGATGGGGTTGTTAGGGAGGTAAATGCAAGAGTCCTGGAAAGAGGGGCAAGTATGAAGTCTGTTGGGGATGAGAGAGCTTGGGAAGTGAGTCAGTTGTTGTTCGCTGATGATACAGCGCTGGTGGCTGATTCATGTGAGAAACTGCAGAAGCTGGTGACTGAGTTTGGTAAAGTGTGTGGAAGAAGAAAGTTAAGAGTAAATGTGAATAAGAGCAAGGTTATTAGGTACAGTAGGGTTGAGGGTCAAGTCAATTGGGAGGTGAGTTTGAATGGAGAAAAACTGGAGGAAGTGAAGTGTTTTAGATATCTGGGAGTGGATCTGTCAGCGGATGGAATCATGGAAGCGGAAGTGGATCATAGGGTGGGGGAGGGGGCGAAAATTTTGGGAGCCTTGAAAAATGTGTGGAAGTCCAGAACATTATCTCGGAAAGCAAAAATGGGTATGTTTGAAGGAATAGTGGTTCCAACAATGTTGTATGGTTGCGAGGCGTGGGCTATGGATAGAGTTGTGCGCAGGAGGATGGATGTGCTGGAAATGAGATGTTTGAGGACAATGTGTGGTGTGAGGTGGTTTGATCGAGTAAGTAACGTAAGGGTAAGAGAGATGTGTGGAAATAAAAAGAGTGTGGTTGAGAGAGCAGAAGAGGGTGTTTTGAAATGGTTTGGGCACATGGAGAGAATGAGTGAGGAAAGATTGACCAAGAGGATATATGTGTCGGAGGTGGAGGGAACGAGGAGAAAAGGGAGACCAAATTGGAGGTGGAAAGATGGAGTGAAAAAGATTTTGTGTGATCGGGGCCTGAACATGCAGGAGGGTGAAAGGAGGGCAAGGAATAGAGTGAATTGGAGCGATGTGGTATACAGGGGTTGACGTGCTGTCAGTGGATTGAATCAAGGCATGTGAAGCGTCTGGGGTAAACCATGGAAAGCTGTGTAGGTATGTATATTTGCGTGTGTGGACGTGTGTATGTACATGTGTATGGGGGGGGGTTGGGCCATTTCTTTCGTCTGTTTCCTTGCGCTACCTCGCAAACGCGGGAGACAGCAACAAAGTATAAAAAAAAAAAAATAAAAAAAAAAAAAAAAAAACGTATGTAAGAAGGAGAGATGGCCAGAGAGCATTATTGGATTATGTGTTAATTGACAGGTGCGCGAAAGAGAGACTTTTGGATGTTAATGTGCTGAGAGGTGCAACTGGAGGGATGTCTGATCATTATCTTGTGGAGGCTAAGGTGAAGATTTGTATGGGTTTTCAGAAAAGAAGAGTGAATGTTGGGGTGAAGAGGGTGGTGAGAGTAAGTGAGCTTGGGAAGGAGACTTGTGTGAGGAAGTACCAGGAGAGACTGAGTACAGAATGGAAAAAGGTGAGAACAATGAAAGTAAGGGGAGTGGGGGAGGAATGGGATGTATTTAGGGAATCAGTGATGGATTGCGCAAAAGATGCTTGTGGCATGAGAAGAGTGGGAGGTGGGTAGATTAGAAAGGGTAGTGAGTGGTGGGATGAAGAAGTACGATTATTGGTGAAAGAGAAGAGAGAGGCATTTGGATGATTTTTGCAGGGAAAAAATGCAACTGAGTGGGAGATGTATAAAAGAAAGAGACAGGAGGTCAAGAGAAAGGTGCAAGAGGTGAAAAAGAGGGCAAATGAGAGTTGGGGTGAGAGAGTATCATTAAATTTTAGGGAGAATAAAAAGATGTTCTGGAAGGAGGTAAATAAAGTGCGTAAGACAAGGGAGCAAATGGGAACTTCAGACAAGGGCGCAAATGGGGAGGTGATAACAAGTAGTGGTGATGTGAGAAGGAGATGGAGTGAGTATTTTGAAGGTTTGTTGAATGTGTTTGATGATAGAGTGGCAGATATAGGATGTTTTGGTCGAGGTGGTGTGCAAAGTGAGAGGGTTAAGGAAAATGATTTGGTAAACAGAGAAGAGGTAGTAAAAGCTTTGCGGAAGATGAAAGCCGGCAAGGCAGCAGGTTTGGATGGTATTGAAGTGGAATTTATTAAAAAAGGGGGTGACTGTATTAGTGACTGGTTGGTAAGGTTATTTAATGTATGTATGACTCATGGTGAGGTGCCTGAGGATTGGCGGAATGCATGCATAGTGCCATTGTACAAAGGCAAAGGGGATAAGAGTGAGTGCTCAAATTACAGAGGTATAAGTTTGTTGAGTATTGCTGGTAAATTATATGGGAGGGTATTGATTGAGAGGGTGAAGGCATGTACAGAGCATCAGATTGGGGAAGAGCAGTGTGGTTTCAGAAGTGGTAGAGGATGTGTGGATCAGGTGTTTGCTTTGAAGAATGTATGTGAGAAATACTTAGAAAAGCAAATGGATTTGTATGTAGCATTTATGGATCTGGAGAAGGCATATGATAGAGTTGATAGAGATGCTCTGTGGAAGGTATTAAGAATATATGGTGTGGGAGGCAAGTTGTTAGAAACAGTGAAAAGTTTTTATCGAGGATGTAAGGCATGTGTACGTGTAGGAAGAGAGGAAAGTGATTGGTTCTCAGTGAATGTAGGTTTGCGGCAGGGGTGTGTGATGTCTCCATGGTTGTTTAATTTGTTTATGGATGGAGATGTTAGGGAGGTGAATGCAAGAGTTTTGGAAAGAGGGGCAAGTATGAAGTCTGTTGGGGATGAGAGAGCTTGGGAAGTGAGTCAGTTGTTGTTCGCTGATGATACAGCGCTGGTGGCTGATTCATGTGAGAAACTGCAGAAGCTGGTGACTGAGTTTGGTAAAGTGTGTGAAAGAAGAAAGTTAAGAGTAAATGTGAATAAGAGCAAGGTTATTAGGTACAGTAGGGTTGAGGGTCAAGTCAATTGGGAGGTAAGTTTGAATGGAGAAAAACTGGAGGAAGTAAAGTGTTTTAGATATCTGGGAGTGGATCTGGCAGCGGATGGAACCATGGAAGCGGAAGTGGATCATAGGGTGGGGGAGGGGGCGAAAATCCTGGGAGCCTTGAAGAATGTGTGGAAGTCGAGAACATTATCTCGGAAAGCAAAAATGGGTATGTTTGAAGGAATAGTCGTTCCAACAATGGTGTATGGTTGTGAGGCGTGGGCTATGGATAGAGTTGTGCGCAGGAGGATGGATGTGCTGGAAATGAGATGTTTGAGGACAATGTGTGGTGTGAGGTGGTTTGATCGAGTAAGTAACGTAAGGGTATGAGAGATGTGTGGAAATAAAAGGAGCATGGTTGAGAGAGCAGAAGAGGGTGTTTTGAAATGGTTTGGGCACATGGAGAGAATGAGTGAGGAAAGATTGACCAAGAGGATATATGTGTCGGAGGTGGAGGGAACGAGGAGAAGTGGGAGACCAAATTGGAGGTGGAAAGATGGAGTGAAAAAGATTTTGTGTGATCGGGGCCTGAACATGCAGGAGGGTGAAAGGAGGGCAAGGAATAGAGTGAATTGGATCGATGTGGTATACCGGGGTTGACGTGCTGTCAGTGGATTGAATCAGGGCATGTGAAGCGTCTGGGGTAAACCATGGAAAGCCATGTAGGTATGTATATTTGCGTGTATGGACGTATGTATATACATGTGTATGGGGGTGGGTTGGGCCATTTCTTTCATCTGTTTCCTTGCACTACCTCGCAAACGTGGGAGACAGCAACAAAGCAAAAAGAAAAAAAAAAAACATCCCTGGGGATAGGGAAGAATACTTCCCATGTATTCCCTGCGTGTTGTAGAAGGCAGCTAAAAGGGGAGGGAGCGGGTGGCTGGAAATCCTCCCTCTCTCATTTTTTTAATTTTCCAAAAGAAGGAACAGAGATGGAGGCCAGGTGAGGATAGTCCCTCAAAGGTCCAGTCCTCTCTTCTTAACGCTACCTTGCTAATGCGGGAAATGGCGAATAGTATGAAAGAAAGAAAGAGCAATGAAGAATGTGTAAGAGAAAATGTTATCTTGGAGCAAAAATGGGTGTATTTAAAGAAATAGTAGTTCCAATAATATCATATGGTTGCAAGGCATGTGCTATAGATAGAGTTGTATGGAGGAGGATGGATGTGTTGGAAATGAAATGTTTGAAGACAATATGTGGTGTGAAGTGGTTTGATCGAGTACATAATGAAATGGTAAGAGAGATGTGTGATAAATAGTGTGGATGAGAGAGCAAAAGAGGCTGCTTTTAAATGGTTTGGACATATGGAGCAAATGAATAAGGAAAGGTTGACAAAGAGTTGTTGTTCGCTGATGATACAGCGCTAGTGGCTGATTCAGATGAGAAACTGCAGAAGCTAGTGACTGAGTTTAGTAAAATGTGTGAAAGAAGAAAGCTGAGAGTAAATGTGAATAAGAGCAAGGTTATTAGGTTCAGTAGGAGTTGAGGGACAAGTGAACTGGGAGGTAAGTTTCAATGGAGAAAAACTGAAGGAAGTGAAGTGTTTTAGATACCTTGGAGTGGACCTAGCAGCGGATGGGACAATGGAAGCGGAAGTGTCACAGGGTGGGGGAGGGGGTGAAGGTTCTGGGAGCGTTGAGGAATATGTGGAAGGTGAGAACGTTATCTCGGAGAGCAAAAATGGATATGTTTGAAGGAATAGTGGTTCCAACAATGTTATATGGTTGTGAGGCATGGGCTATAGATAGGGTTGTGCGGATGAGGGTGGATGTGTTGGAAATGAGATGTCTGAGGACAATATGTGGTGTGAGGTAGTTTGATCGAGTAAGTAATGAAAGGGTAAAAGAAATGTACAGTAATAAAAAGAGTGTGGTTGAGAGAGCAGAAGAGGATGTACTGAAATGGTTTAGTTACATGGAGAGAATGAGTGAGGAAAGATTGACAATGAGGATATATGTATCAGAGGTTGAGGGAATGAGAAGTGGGAGACCAAACTAGAGGTGGAAGGATGGAGTGAAAAAGATTTTGAGCAATCGGGGCATGAACATACAGGAGGGTGAAAGGTGTGCAAGGAATAGAGTGAATTGGAATGATGTGGTACACCGGGATTGACGTGCTGTCAATGGATTGAACCAGGGCATGTGAAGTGTCTAGGGTAAACCATGGAAAGCTTTGTGGGGCCTGGATGTGGAAAGAGAGCTGTGGTTTCAGTGCAATACACATGACAGCTGGCACTACCTCGCATGCACGAGGGAGGAGGGGGGTGCCATTTCATGTGTGGTGGGATGGCCACAGAAATGGATGAAGGCAGCAAGTATGAATATGTACATGTGCATATATGTATGTCTGTGTATGTATATGTATGTATAAGTTAAATTGTATAGGTATGTATATGTGCATGCATGTATATACATGTGTATGTGGGTGGGTTGGTCCATTCTTTCATCTGTTTCCTTGCGCTACCTCGCTAATGCAGGAGACAGTGACAAAGTATACTGATAAATAAATAATGGGTGTTTCTGTATATATGAGTGGATGAGCCTTTCTTTGTCTGTTTCCTGGCATTACCTTGCTGACGTGGGAAAAGACAATCAAGTATAATAAATAATTATAAATAAATAAATATATATTTTTTCACATATATTCGCCATTTCCCGCATTAGCAAGGTAGTGTTAAGAACAGAGGACTGAGCCTTAGAGGGAATATCCTCTCTTGGCCCTGCCCCCTTCTCTGTTCCTTCACACATACAAACACACAATGTATTACTTTAGGGGATAATATAAGACTTCCAGTACTGTCTCAGCCAGGAGAGGTTGGTATGTACACAATTAAGGAATGTATGAAGATCAGTCAATCATAACCAGATCCACGAAAAGGAGACTAGAGACGTAAACACCAGAGAACAAATGGACTGAGGATGGTCTGCTCTCAACCTATGAGGATAACTTCCATCAACCAAGGGACTACACCCAGCAAAAATCATCCAATTTCAAAGGAGAATTTTTCCACTCCCATTCGAAATGCAACCTCGAGCTGTCTTCAGCCAATGTGCCAGACTACTGGTCATACACACACATTTTATGTTTTCAGACATTTTTTCTCTACTGGAAAATAATCATCTGGTCTTCATCTCCTAACTCATAAAGCAAGCTGGTGACTAACCCAAACCCTAGACCATCTGTGTACCTCTGCCCAGAGTGTCAACAACCATCATTAAAGGGCACTACTCTCATCAAACGCTCAAACAGCATTCACTGGTACCAAATTCATGCACCTTGCTGTCATCCATAAAAGGATGCTCAACAACACAAAATTCTGACACACTCTTCACAAACAAACTCTACTACCTCACTGAACCCCATCAATAAACTAAACATCCTGCTCCTCAGTGCCACTGGCATAAAGAACACACACACAGAAATATCTAACCAACTCCAACCTTACATCCATGCAGCCCTCATCTACATAACCAAACACACATCCAAATCCTTTCTCCCACCTTTCTGCAACTATACAATCATAAGAGAAACAGACAACAAGGACAAGGAGGACTGATAACACTAATTCACCAAACTATACTATTCTCCATCCCTATTGAGACCACAAAGCACCTCACAAACATATGCAGGTAGGTCCCTAGTGACACTACAAAGCACCTCACAAACATATGCAGGCAGGCTATGCAGGCTCATGCGAGCTACACTATGGCGGTACATAATGCGCCCTCACTGAAATGACTGTGCGAAGAAATTATCACTCGCTGCCCACTTAGCCATCATCCAGGGTCAGCTGGTGGCCTTGACATTAAAGCATGAAACTCACTGCGTAAGTATCCATAAAGAGGCATTGTCCAGCTCTCATAAATACTGATCAATAAAGAATACTCCAAATCATGCAACGCAACAGATACTGTACTAAACAGAACAAAATCACTCATTACATACGCTAGAAAAATGTAAAGCTAAACTGAAAAATTATCCTCTGTTGCTTCATTTGGATATATACGGATAACTTTTCAGACCCCTATGAAAGACTGTGTTCATCAGTCTAGGTGAAAAAAAAGAAGTGTGATATACACTCTTGGTGCAACATACAAGAAGGGGAGTAAACACAGCACAGAAAGACAGTCCTGATGAAGAGCAGAAATGTGACTCAGTCTTGGTATATGTTGTTAAAGATTAACGAAGCCTGAGTTTGGCATGGGCCTTTGATTTCAGAAAGTCTGTAGTCCCTACTTAAATACAGACTGAGTGTGTGACAAGCATTCCTGATACAATGCAGGAAGATTATGATTGAGAATCTGGGAATACAATAGGACTGTGACTGGAAGTTTGGATACAGTGCAGAACTATAAATGGAAGTCTAGATACAGAGCAGGGGTGAGACTAGAAGTCGACATATTATGCAAGAATGTGACAGGAGGGCTAGATAAAATGCATGAGTGTGACTAGAAGTCTTGATACACAGCAGGTGTGATTGGGAGTTTGGGGTACAGAGTAGGAGTGTAATTGGGAGTCAGGATATAGTGCAAAAGTGTGATCATAAGTTTACATACAGAGCAGGAGTGTAACTGAAAGTCTAGATACAGTGCAGGAGTCTGACTTAGAGTCTGGATACAGAGCAGGATTGTAACTGGGAGTCTAGATACAGAGTAGAAGTGCAAATGGGAGTCTGGATACAGAGTGGGAGTGTGATTGAGAGTCTGGATACAAAGAAGGAGTATGACTGGATGTCTGGATACAGAGCAGATGTGCACATGGTAGCCTGGATAAATAGCAGGAGTATGATTGGGAGCATGAATGCAGAGGAGTGTTAATATGTATGGATACAGAGCAGGAAAAAGCATGACTGGAAGTTTGATACAGAACCAGAATGTGAATGGGAGTCCATACAGAAAGCAGGAGCATGACTGGGAGTCTGTATACTGGACAGGAGTGTGACTGGGAGTCTGTACACAAAGCAGGAATATGATTGGATGTCTGGACACAGAGAATAAGTGTGTATGGGAGTCTGGATATAGATCAGGAATGTGGCTAGGAGTCTGATACAGAAGAGAATTGTGAATGAGAGTCTGATGCATAACAGGATTGTGATGGGGGTCTGCATACAGAGCAAGAATGTTACTAAGACTCTCAATACAAAGCAAGAACTTGACTAGGAGTCTCAGTGCAAAACAGGAGCATGAATGGAAGTATGTATGCAATGCAGGAGTGTGACTGAAAGTGAGTACAGACTGGGAGTTTGAATACAGAGCAGAAGCATAACTGGAAGTCAGTAAGCAGGGTAAGTATGACTGGGAGTCTAGATAAAGAGTAGGAGTGTGACTGGAAGTAAGGATATAGAGCAGGTACGACAGGGAAACCATACAGAGGTTTGTGACTGAAAAATTTTAGATGAAGAGAGTAACTGGGATGCTCGCTCCAGGTTTGAGACTGGGTAGGTGCAAGGCAGATATATGAGTTTCTGTTTGGTACACAGCAAAAAATGTAACTCGCCTCATGAAGAGTGGCATCAGCTGGGGCAGCTGACCCAGCCGTGGCCGGATTCGCTGATTCCTCCTCTCTGGAAATTTGTGGTCAAGTGGCACCATCCAACCATGGCGAGGGAAACGGGAAGCGTTCTCCAACCTCTTTCCATCAACCTCGGCCCTTCGTAGCACATCTTCAGCATGAAAAAGGACGTCCTCATTTTCGACCTCAGGATGCAGTAAAACGTCTTCATCCTCGGACCGCAGCAACACCCCTGCTGCCAAGCCCGCCATCACCGTCTCTACCTCTTGTGTCTTTCTCGCCCGCACGTCAAACGTCAACATCAGATGATCAGCTGGCGCATTAATAATTGTTGCTTAGCCTTTCTTTCCCTAATTCTCTGTGAATATCACCAGCCATGAATAATACTACGACAGTTCCTCTCATAATTTTACAGATATTCTAATTCCTGCTTCTGTCCACGTAATAGTCTTGATGACACTGCAAATTTGCTTTGACCCAGCAGCCGCCCTTCTTGCTCCCAAACAAACGTCAACATCAGCTGGCAGCTGATCACTTTATTCGTCTCCCAGGACGACCGTCAGCTTGTCATCATTACTCATTTACCATTGTCATAAAAAGTATTTCACCAGTAAATTTCCTGCCCATATTAGTCGCTCTTACTCATACAAGTTATTTTCAGTAGAAAAAAAAATAGTAAAAGATTTCCTGATTCAGCACATACGTGCACCAAACTTTTAAGTTTATCCCCAGGTAATTAGCACCAAATCCCAATTAGAGAAATCATCCATAGTCTGAATCTCGCTAAAACTGTTTTGATAATTGATAATTGATACTGACTGAACTAAGACAGAATGTTATAGCTCCCTATTCTGCTGCTGCTCTAATATTTCCCCCCTTCCTATAGCAGGAGAGCAAATCAATACGGTATTATGGTCTTTAGAACGTATCTTCTTAAATCGGGAACATTTGTAAGGATACTTTAATCTGATGAACATAAACCTACGTTTGTAATATATGACGGTCATACCGAGGTAAATTTGAATGGTGAAATCAAAGCTATACGTGCACCTTTCACAATCAGATCAGTTTTAAATCATTAAAAATCAGTAATGTATAATAACACATTCATAATACATAGTTACACATTACCGTTTCATATCAATCATTTACTAGTTGCCGCTGTTGTATAGCTAGAACAAGGGAGACTATGAGATAGTCAATGAATTTCTAACGATCATATGAAGATAATAGCTCAAGTACCATATGTATATAAGCATTATCGTACTTTATTGTAACAATTACCCGGAAGGAAAAGACAACAAGGAAGCGACTAAACTAATCGAGACAGTTGGCAGGTTACCGCCGGTAGCAGAGTTCGTGTCGACAAATCGATATTACTGTGTCATATGCTGGTGCCCATGACACCTGGCCAGCACTTCATCGTACCAATACGATTGTTGGTAAGAGACAACCCCGCTTGTTCACTCAGTTACAGCGGTATTTGTTACAGAGGACTAAGGCAAAACAGCCTTCTTGGAATTATCAAGCATATACAAACATGTACAATAACTGATAACATCTCTGGTTATCAAGGCAGACAATATGTAAAATGCACGAGTGTTTCATCACACTGATGCTAAATAGGACAAAGACAACACAGCCTTACGTGGAATAATGAAGCATACACAAACTTGTACATTAACAAAAACATTCCACGGTAACATTAATAACATTTCTAGACTATCAAGACCACCAGCAAGTAAAATGCACGACAGTGTTTCATCCTAGTATGCCAAACAACACACCTATGACCAAGTCTTTGTACACTTAGTTAAGCCTAACAGCAGCTATTTTGCAATGCAACACAGACGTATATGACAATAACTTAATGCGGTTTTTATGGCTTGTGAATACCACATCTTGATATTTATGAGTAGCCTACCTGTAAAGTAGCTTAACTACATGAATATAATTGGTCTGGGAGTTTAAAAGAATGTCACTAATAAGAGGCCAGAGTTTGACGGTCAAACGCCATTATAATCCCAATAAATTCTTGCAAACAGGGACTCAGTAAGCGACTTCCTTTTCTTTTGAATAAGAGCAAGGTTATTAGGTACAGTAGGGTTGAGGGTCAAGTCAATTGGGAGGTGAGTTTGAATGGAGAAAAACTGGAGGAAGTAAAGTGTTTTAGATATCTGGGAGTGGATCTGGCAGCGGATGGAACCATGGAAGCGGAAGTGGATCATAGGGTGGGGGAGGGGGCGAAAACTCTGGGAGCCTTGAAGAATGTGTGGAAGTCGAGAACATTATCTCGGAAAGCAAAAATGGGTATGTTTGAAGGAATAGTCGTTCCAACAATGTTGTATGGTTGCGAGGCGTGGACTATGGATAGAGTTGTGCGCAGGAGGATGGATGTGCTGGAAATGAGATGTTTGAGGACAATGTGTGGTGTGAGGTGGTTTGATCGAGTAAGTAACGTAAGGGTAAGAGAGATGTGTGGAAATAAAAAGAGCGTGGTTGAGAGAGCAGAAGAGGGTGTTTTGAAATGGTTTGGGCACATGGAGAGAATGAGTGAGGAAAGATTGACCAAGAGGATATATGTGTCGGAGGTGGAGGGAACGAGGAGAAGTGGGAGACCAAATGGGAGGTGGAAAGATGGAGTGAAAAAGATTGTGTGATCGGGGCCTGAACATGCAGGAGGGTGAAAGGAGGGCAAGGAATAGAGTGAATTGGATCGATGTGGTATACCGGGGTTGACGTGCTGTCAGTGGATTGAATCAGGGCACGTGAAGCGTCTGGGGTAAACCATGGAAAGCTGTGTAGGTATGTATATTTGCGTGTGTGGACGTATGTATATACATGTGTATGGGGGATGGGTTGGGCCACTTCTTTCGTCTGTTTCCTTGCGCTACCTCGCAAACGCGGGAGACGGCGACAAAAAAATATATATATATATATATATATATATATATATATATATATATATATATATATATATATATATATATTTGGTCGAGGTGGTGTGCAAAGTGAGAGGGTTAGGGAAAATGATTTGGTAAACAGAGAAGAGGTAGTGAAAGCTTTGCGGAAGATGAAAGCCGGCAAGGCAGCAGGTTTGGATGGTATTGCAGTGGAATTTATTAAAAAAGGGGGTGACTGTATTGTTGACTGGTTGGTAAGGTTATTTAATGTATGTATGACTCATGGTGAGGTGCCTGAGGATTGGCGGAATGCGTGCATAGTGCCATTGTACAAAGGCAAAGTGAGTGCTCAAATTACAGAGGTATAAGTTTGTTGAGTATTCCTGGTAAATTATATGGGAGGGTATTGATTGAGAGGGTGAAGGCATGTACAGAGCATCATATTGGGGAAGAGCAGTGTGGTTTCAGAAGTGGTAGAGGATGTGTGGATCAGGTGTTTGCTTTGAAGAATGTATGTGAGAAATACTTAGAAAAGCAAATGGATTTGTATGTAGCATTTATGGATCTGGAGAAGGCATATGATAGAGTTGATAGAGATGCTCTGTAGAAGGTATTAAGAATATATGGTGTGGGAGGAAAGTTGTTAGAAGCAATGAAAAGTTTTTATCGAGGATGTAAGGCATGTGTACGTGTAGGAAGAGAGGAAAGTGATTGGTTCTCAGTGAATGTAGGTTTGCGGCAGGGGTGTGTGATGTCTCCATGGTTGTTTAATTTGTTTATGGATGGGGTTGTTAGGGAGGTAAATGCAAGAATTTTGGAAAGAGGGGCAAGTATGAAGTCTGCTGGGGATGAGAGAGCTTGGGAAGTGAGTCAGTTGTTGTTCGCTGATGATACAGCGCTGGTGGCTGATTCATGTGAGAAACTGCAGAAGCTGGTGACTGAGTTTGGTAAAGTGTGTGGAAGAAGAAAGTTAAGAGTAAATGTGAATAAGAGCAAGGTTATTAGGTACAGTAGGGTTGAGGGTCAATTCAATTGGGAGGTGAGTTTGAATGGAGAAAAACTGGAGGAAGTGAAGTGTTTTAGATATCTGGGAGTGGATCTGGCAGCGGATGGAACCATGGAAGCGGAAGTGGATCATAGGGTGGGGGAGGGGGCGAAAATTCTGGGGGCCTTGAAGAATGTGTGGAAGTCGAGAACATTATCTCGGAAAGCAAAAATGGGTATGTTTGAAGGAATAGTCGTTCCAACAATGTTGTATGGTTGCGAGGCGTGGGCTATGGATAGAGTTGTGCGCAGGAGGATGGATGTGCTGGAAATGAGATGTTTGAGGACAATGTGTGGTGTGAGGTGGTTTGATCGAGTGAGTAACGTAAGGGTAAGAGAGATGTGTGGAAATAAAAAGAGCGTGGTTGAGAGAGCAGAAGAGGGTGTTTTGAAGTGGTTTGGGCACATGGAGAGGATGAGTGAGGAAAGATTGACCAAGAGGATATATGTGTCGGAGGTGGAGGGAACAAGGAGAAGAGGGAGACCAAATTGGAGGTGGAAGGATGGAGTGAAAAAGATTTTGTGTGATCGGGGCCTGAACATGCAGGAGGGTGAAAGGAGGGCAAGGAATAGAGTGAATTGGAGCGATGTGGTATACCGGGGTTGACGTGCTGTCAGTGGATTGAATCAAGGCATGTGAAGCGTCTGGGGTAAACCATGGAAAGCTGTGTAGGTATGTATATTTGCGTGTGTGGACGTATGTATATACATGTGTATGGGGGGAGAGTTGGGCCATTTCTTTCGTCTGTTTCCTTGCGCTACCTCGCAAACGCGGGAGACAGCGACAAAGTATAATAAATAAATATATATATATATATATATATATATATATATATATATATATATATATATATATATATTATATTTTGTCGCTGTCTCCCGCGTGAGCGAGGTAGCGCAAGGAAACAGACGAAAGAATGGCCCAACTCACCCACATACACATGTATATTGAAAATTATTACAATTTTGTGCGTGATCAAGATATTCCTATGAGTCCAATCACATGTTTACCAAATGGCGTCCTAGATTCGTCTCTTCGATGTATATCAACTGACGTATATTTCTCTCTTGTGTCTTCCCTGATGATGTGATTATTACACGAAAGTGCACTTGGAAACTTATCGTGTTTCATTTTCCCCGTGGACTCATAGGAACACATATATATACATACACGCCCACACACGCACATATCTATACATTTCAACGTATACATATATATACATACACAGACATATACATACATACACATGTACATAATTCATACTTGCTGCCTTTATTCACTCTCGCCGCCACCCCGCCACACATGAAATGAGAACCCCCTCCCCCCGCACGCGTGTGAGGTAGCGCTAGGAAAAGACAACAAAGGCCACATTCGTTCACACTCAGTCTCTAGTTGTCATGTATAATGCACCGAAACCCAGCTCCCTCTCCACATCCAGGCCCCTCAAAATTTTCCATAGTTTACCCCAGACGCTTCACATGCCCTGGTTCAACCCATGTGACAGCACGTCGACCCCGGTATACCATATCGTTCCAATTCACTCTATTCCTTGTACACCTTTCACCCTCCTGCATGTTCAGGACTTAATCGCTCAAAATCTTTTTCACTCCATCCTTCCACCTCCAATTTGGTCTCCCACTTCTCCTCGTTCCCTCCACCTCTGACACATATATCCTCTTTGTCACTCTTTCCTCACTCACTCTTTCCACGTGACCAAACCATTTTAATACATCCTCTTCTGCTCTCTCAACCACACTCTTTATTACCACACAGTTTTCTTTCCTTTTCATTACTTACTCGATCAAGTCACCTCACACCACATACTGTCCTCAAACATCTCATTTCCAACACACACACACACACACACACACACACACATATATATATATATATATATATATATATATATATATATATATATATATATATATATATGTATGTATGTATGTATGTATGTATGTATAGTGCAAATGAGCGCACACTTTTATAGAACACACAATGTCCTCCAACAGCAAGGATTCGAACCCGAGACCTATGCGAGGTAGTTGGGAACGCCAACCGCTGGGCTATGATCATGAACGAGCGGTTCGAGCGGTAGCATTCCCATCTACCACGTAAATGGTCCCGGGCTCGAATCCTTGCTGTAATAGGGCATTATGTGATATATACACATTTACATATTCATACTTGCTCGCCATTATCCATTCCCGACGCCACCCCTTGCGACAGCAAGATAGGCAAGGAAACACACCAAGAAAGGCCACATCCGTTCACATCCATTCTCTAACTGTAAGAGAGAGGTGGGGTAATAAAAAGGGTGTGAATGAAAAAGCTGAGGAAGGTGTACTGAAATGATTTGGACATAGCGGAAGAATGAGTGAGGAAAAGTTGACAAAGAGGACTTATGTATTAGTAGTGGAGGGAAAATAGAAAACGAGGAGACAAAATTGGAGATGGAAGAATCGAGTGAAAAAAGATTTTGAGTGATCGGGGCCTGAATATGCAGGAGGGTACAGGCGTGCACGGGATAGAGTGTATTGGAATGATTTGGCATACAGCGATCATATATTGTCGATGGAATGAACCAGGGCATGTAAAGCGTCTGGGGTAAATCATGGTAAGGTCTGTGGGGCCTGGTTGTGGGTAGGGAGCTGTGGTTTCGGTGCATTGCACACCATGACAGCAAGAAAATGGATGTGAGCGGATGAGGCCTTTCCTCGTCTGTTCCTGGCAATACCTGGCAAACACAAAAACGGCCACCAAATATGAAAATATACTGGGTATAGAATGGCAAAAGATGAGAGTAAATGAAGCGAGGGGAATGGGGGAGGAACTGGAGTTGTGTTTAGGGAAGTAGTGCTAGCATGTGCAAGACATGCATGTGGCATGCAAACGGCAGGAGGTGGAGAGACTAGAAAGGGTAGTGATTGGTAGGATGAAGTAAAGTAGCTAGTGAAAGAGACAAGAGGGGCGTTTGGGAGGTACTTGCCGGAAAGAGTGCAAATGATTGGGGGATGTATAAGAGAAAGCGGCAGGAGGTCAAGAGGAAGGTGTATAGATTGAAAAAGAGGGCAGATAAGTGTTGGGGTGAGCGAGTATCAGTCAACTTTTGGGAGAGTAAGATGTTCTAAAAGGAGGTAAATAATGTGGGGAAAAAGAAATGGGAACATCGTTAAAGGTGGGTAAAGGGGGAAGTAGTAACAAACAGTGATGAAGTGGAGGAGTGAGTATTTTAAAAGACTTGAATATTTTTGATGACAGAGTAGCAGATGAAGGATGTCTGATTCGGGGTGATATGCAAAGTGAGAGGGTCATGGAGAGTGGTTTTGTGAAGAGAGAAAAGGCGGTGAAAAACCTTGCGGAAGATGAAATGTGGCAAGGTGGCTGGAGTGGATGGTAATGCAGTTAAATGCATTGAAAAAGGGTGTGACTGTGTTACTGATTGATTGGTAAGGATTTTCATCGGATGTGTGGGTCAAGGTGAAGTGCCTGAGGAGTGGTGAAATGCATGCATAGTGCCACTGTATAAAGGCAAGCGTTCCAATGACAGATGTATAAGTTTGTTTAATATGCGTCCGGGGTAAATCATGGGAAGGTCTCTGGGCCTGGTTGTGGTTAGGGTGTATTACATATGGCAGCAATAAAATGGATGTGAGAGGATGTGCCATTTCTTCTTCTGTTCTTGACGCTACTTCGCTAAAGCGGTAAACGGCGATCAGCCTTGGAGCTGAAGGAGCTCTTGGAAATTGAGTCTTGGGGCAGTTATTAACAACGATGAATATATATATATATATATATATATATATATATATATATATATATATATATATATATATATATATATATATATATATATATATATCTTTTTTCTTTTTTTCTTTCAAACTATTCCCCATTTCCCGCACTAGCGAGGTAGCGTTAAGAACAGAGAACTGGGCCTTTGAGGGAATATCCTCACCTGGCTCCCTTCTCTGTTACTTCTTTTGGAAAATTAAAAGAAAAAAAAAATACTGTGAGGGGAGGATTTCCTGCCCCCCGCTACCTTCCCTTTTAGTCGCCTTCTACGACACGCAGGGAATACGTGGGAAGTATTCTTTCACCCCTATCCCCAGGGATATATATATATATACATATATATATATATATATATATATATATATATATATATATATATATATATATATATATATATATATATATATATTTTTGCCGCTGTCTCCCGCGTTTGCGAGGTAGCGCAAGGAAACAGACGAAAGAAATGGCCCAACCCACCCCCATACACATGTATATACATACGTCCACACACGCAAATATACATACCTACACAGCTTTCCATGGTTTACCCCAGACGCTTCACATGCCCTGATTCAATCCACTGACAGCACGTCAACCCCGGTATACCACATCGATCCAATTCACTCTATTCCTTGCCCTCCTTTCACCCTCCTGCATGTTCAGGCCCCGATCACACAAAATCTTTTTCACTCCATCTTTCCACCTCCAATTTGGTCTCCCACTTCTCCTCGTTCCCTCCACCTCCGACACATATATCCTCTTGGTCAATCTTTCCTCACTCATTCTCTCCATGTGCCCAAACCATTTCAAAACACCCTCTTCTGCTCTCTCAACCACGCCCTTTTTATTTCCACACATCTCTCTTACCCTTACGTTACTTATTCGATCAAACCACCTCACACCACACATTGTCCTCAAACATCTCATTTCCAGCACATCCATCCTCCTGCGCACAACTCTATCCATAGCCCACGCCTCGCAACCATGCAACATTGTTGGAACCACTATTCCTTCAAACATACCCATTTTTGCTTTCCGAGATAATGTTCTCGACTTCCACACATTCTTCAAGGCTCCCAGAATTTTCGCCCCCTCCCCCACCCTATGATCCACTTCCGCTTCCATGGTTCCATCCGCTGCCAGATCCACTCCCAGATATCTAAAACACTTTACTTCCTCCAGTTTTTCTCCATTCAAACTCACCTCCCAATTGACTTGACCCTCAACCCTACTATACCTAATAACCTTGCTCTTATTCACATTTACTCTTAACTTTCTTCTTTCACACACTTTACCAAACTCAGTCACCAGCTTCTGCAGTTTCTCACATGAATCAGCCACCAGCGCTGTATCATCAGCGAACAACAACTGACTCACTTCCCAAGCTCTCTCATCCCCAACAGACTTCATACTTGCCCCTCTTTCCAAAACTCTTGCATTCACCTCCCTAACAACCCCATCCATAAACAAATTAAACAACCATTGAGACATCACACACCCCTGCCGCAAACCTACATTCACTGAGAACCAATCACTTTCCTCTCTTCCTACACGTACACATGCCTTACATCCTCGATAAAAACTTTTCACTGCTTCTAACAACTTGCCTCCCACACCATATATTCTTAATACCTTCCACAGAGCATCTCTATCAACTCTATCATATGCCTTCTCCAGATCCATAAATGCTACATACAAATCCATTTGCTTTTCTAAGTATTTCTCACATACATTACTTAAAGCAAGCACCTGATCCACACATCCTCTACCACTTCTGAAACCACACTGCTCTTCCCCAATCTGATGCTCTGTACATGCCTTCACCCTCTCAATCAATACCCTCCCATATAATTTACCAGGAATACTCAACAAACTTATACCTCTGTAATTTGAGCACTCACTCTTATCCCCTTTGCCTTTGTACAATGGCACTATGCACGCATTCCGCCAATCCTCAGGCACCTCTCCATGAGTCATACATACATTAAATAACCTTACCAACCAGTCAATAATACAGTCACCCCCTTTTTTAATAAATTCCACTGCAATACCATCCAAACCTGCTGCCTTGCCGGCTTTCATCTTCCGCAAAGCTTGTACTGCCTCTTCTCTGTTTACCAAATCAGTTTCCCTAACCCTCTCACTTTGCACACCACCTCGACCAAAACACCCTATATCTGCCACTCTATCATCAAACACATTCAACAAACCTTCAAAATACTCACTCCATCTCCTTCTCACATCACCACTACTTGTTATCACCTCCCCATTTGTGCCCTTCACTGAAGTTCCCATTTGCTCCCTTGTCTTACGCACTTTATTTACCTCCTTCCAGAACATCTTTTTATTCTCCCTAAAATTTAATGATACTCTCTCACCCCAACTCTCATTTGCAATCTTTTTCACCTCTTGCACCTTTCTCTTGACCTCCTGTCTCTTTCTTTTATACATCTCCCACTCAATTGCATTTTTTCCCTGCAAAAATCGTCCAAATGCCTCTCTCTTCTCTTTCACTAATAATCTTACTTCTTCATCCCACCACTCACTACCCTTTCTAATCAACCCACCTCCCACTCTTCTCATGCCACAAGCACCTTTTGCGCAATCCATCACTGATTCCCTAAATACATCCCATTCCTCCCCCACTCCCCTTACTTCCATTGTTCTCACCTTTTTCCATTCTGTACTCAGTCTCTCCTGGTACTTCCTCACACAAGTCTCCTTCCCAAGCTCACTTACTCTCACCACCCTCTTCATTGTTCTCACCTTTTTCCATTCTGTACTCAGTCTCTCCTGGTACTTCCTCACACAAGTCTCCTTCCCAAGCTCACTTACTCTCACCACCCTCTTCACCCCAACATTCACTCTTCTTTTCTGAAAACCCATACAAATCTTCACCTTATCCTCCACAAGATAATGATCAGACATCCCTCCAGTTGCACCTTCAGCACATTAACATCCAAAAGTCTCTCTTTCGCGCGCCTGTCAATTAACACGTAATCCAGTAACGCTCTCTGGCCATCTCTCCTACTTACATACGTATACTTATGTACATCTCGCTTTTTAAACCAGGTATTCCCAATCACCAGTCCTTTTTCAGCACATAAATCTACAAGCTCTTCACCATTTCCATTTACAACACTGAACACCCCATGTATACCAATTATTCCCTCAACTGCCATATTACTCACCTTTGCATTCAAATCACCCATCACTCTAACACACTCATTCAGCTGCTCCCAAAACACTTGCCTCTCATGATCTTTCTTCTCATGCCCAGGTGCATATGCACCAATAATCACCCATCTCTCTCCATCAACTTTCAGTTTTACCCATATTAATCGAGAATTTACTTTCTTACATTCTATCACATACTCCCACAACTCCTGTTTCAGGAGTACTGCTACTCCTTCCCTTGCTCTTGTCCTCTCACTAACCCCTGACTTTACTCCCAAGACATTCCCAAACCACTCTTCCCCTTTACCCTTGAGCTTCGTTTCACTCAGAGCCAAAACATCCAGGTTCCTTTCCTCAAACATACTACCTATCTCTCCTTTTTTGACATCTTGGTTACATCCACACACATTTAGACACACCAGTCTGAGCCTTCGAGGAGGATGAGCACTCCCCGCGTGACTCCTTCTTCTGTTTCCCATTTTAGAAAGTAAAAAAAAAAAAAAAAAGAAATACAAGGAGGGGAGGATTTCTGGCCCCCCGCTCCCGTCCCCTCTATATATATATATATATATATATATATATATGGTGATGTGAGAAGGAGATGGAGTGAGTATTTTGAAGGTTTGTTGAATGTGTTTGATGATAGAGTGGCAGATATAGGGTGTTTTGGTCGAGGTGGTGTGCAAAGTGAGAGGGTTAGGGAAAATGATTTGGTAAACAGAGAAGAGGTAGTAAAAGCTTTGCGGAAGATGAAAGCCGGCAAGGCAGCAGGTTTGGATGGTATTGCAGTGGAATTTATTAAAAAAGGGGGTGACTGTATTGTTGACTGGTTGGTAAGGTTATTTAATGTATGTATGACTCATGGTGAGGTGCCTGAGGATTGGCGGAATGCGTGCATAGTGCCATTGTACAAAGGCAAAGGGGATAAGAGTGAGTGCTCAAATTACAGAGGTATAAGTTTGTTGAGTATTCCTGGTAAATTATATGGGAGGATATTGATTGAGAGGGTGAAGGCATGTACAGAGCATCAGACTGGGGAAGAGCAGTGTGGTTTCAGAAGTGGTAGAGGATGTGTGGATCAGGTGTTTGCTTTGAAGAATGTATGTGAGAAATACTTAGAAAAGCAAATGGATTTGTATGTAGCATTTATGGATCTGGAGAAGGCATATGATAGAGTTGATAGAGATGCTCTGTGGAAGGTATTAAGAATATATGGTGTGGGAGGCAAGTTGTTAGAAGCAGTGAAAAGTTTTTATCGAGGATGTAAGGCATGTGTACGTGTAGGAAGAGAGGAAAGTGATTGGTTCTCAGTGAATGTAGGTTTGCGGCAGGGGTGTGTGATGTCTCCATGGTTGTTTAATTTGTTTATGGATGGGGTTGTTAGGGAGGTGAATGCAAGAGTTTTGGAAAGAGGGGCAAGTATGAAGTCTGTTGGGGATGAGAGAGCTTGGGAAGTGAGTCAGTTGTTGTTCGCTGATGATACAGCGCTGGTGGCTGATTCATGTGAGAAACTGCAGAAGCTGGTGACTGAGTTTGGTAAAGTGTGTGAAAGAAGAAAGTTAAGAGTAAATGTGAATAAGAGCAAGGTTATTAGGTACAGTAGGGTTGAGGGTCAAGTCAATTGGGGGGTAAGTTTGAATGGAGAAAAACTGGAGGAAGTGAAGTGTTTTAGATATCTGGGAGTGGATCTGGCAGCGGATGGAACCATGGAAGCGGAAGTGGATCATAGGGTGGGGGAGGGGGCGAAAATTCTGGGGGCCTTGAAGAATGTGTGGAAGTCGAGAACATTATCTCGGAAAGCAAAAATGGGTATGTTTGAAGGAATAGTGGTTCCAACAATGTTGTATGGTTGCGAGGCGTGGGCTATGGATAGAGTTGTGCGCAGGAGGATGGATGTGCTGGAAATGAGATGTTTGAGGACAATGTGTGGTGTGAGGTGGTTTGATCGAGTGAGTAACGTAAGGGTAAGAGAGATGTGTGGAAATAAAAAGAGCGTGGTTGAGAGAGCAGAAGAGGGTGTTTTGAAGTGGTTTGGGCACATTGAGAGGATGAGTGAGGAAAGATTGACCAAGAGGATATATGTGTCGGAGGTGGAGGGAACAAGGAGAAGAGGGAGACCAAATTGGAGGTGGAAAGATGGAGTGAAAAAGATTTTGTGTGATCGGGGCCTGAACATGCAGGAGGGTGAAAGGAGGGCAAGGAACAGAGTGAATTGGAGCGATGTGGTATACCGGGGCTGACGTGCTGTCAGTGGATTGAATCAAGGCATGTGAAGCGTCTGGGGTAAACCATGGAAAGCTGTGTAGGTATGTATATTTGTGTGTGTGTGTGTGTGTGTGTGTGTGTGTGTGTGTGTGTGTGTGTGTGTGTGTGTGTTTGTAATTTTCCAAAAGAAGGAGCAGAGAATGGGCCAAGTGAAAATATTCCCTCTTATGCTTAGTCCTCTGTTCCTGGCGCTACCTCGCTAACGCGGGAAATGGCGAATATATATATATATATATATATATATATATATATATATATATATATATATATATATATATATATATATATATATATTCGGCAAAGGCTGATTTTCTACCATGGGCTTCCGGTAACCTGAAAGATCCTTTCCGGGTATATAGGCTTTTCATTCCATGTAGTACCACAGTGTAGTGGAATCCACTGGAAAACATCATTGACTTTTCTATTACTTATATGTTTCTTTTATTACTTATCAACATTCACATATTAGTCAAGAATATGTATATTTTAGAGCTAATAAGGATTCTAATGCATTCTAATGCTTTCCAATACAAAGTACAATTTGTTGTTTCCAGCCCATTCATATTGCAGATCACGGACTGTAATGATCTGAACCATCAGTTCAAATCCTTTTTGATTATGTTCTCGATCCATTTGTATACATTTCTATAAAGTTGGGATATTTTTTGTTTGAAGGTAATCTTAAACATGGCTTTTAAAATGTTTGGTAGACAGTTTTTGGTTCTGGTGATAAGGTGGATATTTCCATGGGGCTCCAAAACCTGTCCAAGGGTGCACTGGTACTAGTAAGTCAGAGCTTAAAGTATATAATCCAGTTAGGTTCAATTTTTTATCTTGTGGTATAGCAAGCTCGCTGCGCGAAGTCGCTGGGTACTTTGTTTGCTGCAGCTGTTCGCTGGGTGGAGTCAGGCGAAAATGAGTGCTAGTCTAACAACATTTTTGATCAGCTGACGAGTGACAATGACAACAACACACTCATTATAATATTTATTGCCCCTGGAAGTAATTTTGTAAGTTCTTTGATGAGTTTGAAACTGAACAGACGTACCTGTTTATTAAACTTCTATGGAAGTGCAGTCATATGTTTGCAAAAGACTGCACATTAACAGTGGAGCCTTGTGTGAAACATTAACTCTGCTGGGATAATTCTCCATTAAGAAATCTCAGATTTCTCTCCCTATGATTTTAATTTTTTACTGATCAATAGATGTCTTTGAAGATATTGGTAAGGTTCTGGATTAGAGGCACCACATAAATAAATTCAGGATTTGACAAATACACATCAATGAGCTCCTGATTCTTGGTAGAAGTGATTTAGACCTGAGGAACGTGATTTGGAGCATTATATTTATTCGCACGGTAATAGATAATGTTAGTGGGGAAAATTTTAGATACAAATGCTTCTGAAAACTCACAGAATTAACGAAAACCGTTCATTATTCTTGTCATCAGCGTAGAGATACTGAAGTAATATTTTTGAGAAAAATACGTTGATGTTACGATGTTTGTGCTCAGGTGTTGGGAGGGCTGCTGAATGCATACTTCCCCCAACCACATATGATTGATATTTGAAGGGGAAGATAATGACAGTGTCATTGGAATATTTTGACTAAAACACTTATAGGTATAGCTAATTCATCTGTTGATAGATGGACGTGTTCTGTTTGATAAATTTTGATGAAAGCAGTACCACTGGATTCCTTACACTCTTGGTTTGAGAGAGTATGGGAATTTTATGAGTAGTTGCAGAAAAGTAATCAAAAACATAATTTCTTCATGTACGTTAAGAGCTAGGCATTTGTAGTTTAAGTAAAAATGCATTATCTACTGGATTGGATAATTCAAAGTACTAGCAGCATTGATGTAGTGGTAGGCACTACTGACAGCATTGGGTACCACAGACATGTTGAATCTGAACTAAGGTGGAAAACTGCCCACCATGGTCACTAGTAGCTTACTGTTTCTTTTTGGCAGCTCCAAGGACTCATCCTTTGTCAACCTACAATACACATGGGATTAACTTTTGGAGGGAAATTACATGCATAGATTATATGGTAATGCATACATTACTGTCCTTATTTTTTGCCATCTCATATTCCTCTAAAGTTGCAAGGCTGTTGTTCTTTCTGTATCCTATTCACAAAAACATGTATTTTTTTTACCTCTTTGATACCTCTTTAGTGTGTTTTAATGCGAATGTAGATAGTACAGTTTTAAACACTTTTTTATGATTCTAAAAGATAAATCATAAAGAGAGCTGTATTGAGAAGGGATCATATTAGGTTTAATGAATCATTGAGATCATGAATCATCAGTTTTTAGTTATATTTTGGTGTCAAGTGTGAGGGAAATGTCAATGATATAATAGGCTATATCATTGCTCTAGATGTATCATTGTCCTATGAAGCTTCTAAAAAAACAGTTTTGGTGATATTAGGTTTTGTGTTAATATCATATATGGTATGCTGCTGATGAAAATTCATGGAGTTTTGGTAGAATCATTAATAATAGATCATACAATAACTTGTGTCAAATTCCACATTTCAGAATAAATCACAATGGGCAATCAGCTTGCAGGCATTGCCCCATCGCAGATCTTTCCAGTGGAAACTTATCTTTCAGATCTTCCAGACATACAGTATGAAGCAAGGCAAGTTGTATGAAAGTGTATTTTTCAGTTGTATCATAAGGTTACTGCTGGGTTATAGAGCTGTATAAGCTGATAGGGACACATTATTCAGGAATAAATGAATTCAGCTTATAGGTTAAGATATGAGAGAGATAGTAAGTATTACAACACTTTTCTCCTCTGGTCTGTCCTGTGAGCATAAGATATATTATTTGGGATTACACAAGTCAGACTCTTTCCTCTCCTCAGTTTGGTGAAGAGGCACCAGCCTCCATTCACCCTTTCTGAACAACCCAAAGGTACTTAGAGCAGCTCACTTATTTTATGGGCCTACACTTGTTCAGTTAGCAACTGCCAGTTGGCTGACATTATCGACCCACCTCCTTCCAACTGCTTGGAGCCCATAATTTCTTTAGGACTGTGTGTGAGGC
This sequence comes from Panulirus ornatus, assembly GCF_036320965.1. NCBI lineage: Eukaryota > Metazoa > Arthropoda > Malacostraca > Decapoda > Palinuridae > Panulirus > Panulirus ornatus. The sequence continues at coordinate 52,033,210 of NC_092241.1, forward strand.
CAGGTGTGCTATGTCACTACCACCAGTCTCAGCTGGTTTTTCATGGACCAGTATCTTCTTCCTCTGCCTTATTCATTATGTTGTAATTTATGTACATTGCCTCTGAGCCAAACACTTCATCAACATTCTTCATGCTGAGTTCAAGCAACATATCTTAGATGGATTCCACACATCACAATAGTGGCAACAGACATCAGCAAAGTATTCGACATTGTCCTCTGACACATCCTCACACATAAAATACTTAACACCACTCTCCTCAACAATGACAAAAAGTGGCTGGCCAGTTTCATAGCCGACTGCCATGTCAGAGTTACTAACATTGGCTTCATCTTTAAAACTTTACATCAGAGTTCCTCGAGAAGCAGTTTTTTCTCAGCTCTCTTCAGCCTCTTCCTACATGCTCATGGCAGAATCAAGTTGGTGTCTGATTTTGAAAGAGTGTGTGAAAGGAGAAAGTTGAGGGTAAATATGAATAAACGCAAAGTTTTTATGTTTAGCAGTGAAGAGAGAGAAGTTATTTGAAGTGTGAGTTTGAATGGAGAGAACTTGAAGGATGTGGAGTGTTTTAGATCCCTGGGAGTGGATATGACAGTGAATCTAACCATGGGAGCTGAAGAAAGCTGTAGGGTGGGTGAGGGGGCAATGGTCTTAGGTGCAGTGAGGAATGTGTGGAAAGAGAGGTCACTGTTTAAGGGCAGTGTTAGGTATATTTGATGGTATAGTAGTCCCATCAGTGTTGTATGGATGGAAGGCAAAATATGTAAAGAAAGCAAGACCATTCCATTTGACAGTATAATGAGGCAGATAAAAGATTACATGAAGAACAAAGCTGCTGTTCCATACAACTTCATAAACTACAAAGGAAAAGGTGATTAAATTACTAAGTAAATGGGTGCCGGCACACATTGAGGATAGTGTTGCAGTGTCAGAGTGGTGAGGCAGGTGCTGGAGAATTGCTTACCTGCCTCCCTTCCTACCTTCTCACCAGGCCAGGCAAGCAGGAGCCCAAAATTGTGGATGGATGTGTCAGAAATTGAATTCCGTAGGACTGTATGTGGTGTGAGGAGGGTTGATCAAATAAGAAATGATAGGGTGAGAGAGAGGTGCGGTAGTAAGAGGAGTATGTATGAGAGAGCTAAAGAGGGTGTGTTGAAATGGTTTGGGATTGATTGGGCATATGGAGAGGATGACTAAGAGGGTATGCATGTCAGAAGTGGAGGGTACAAGGGAAAAGGGGAAACAACGAGGAGGTGGAACAATGGAGTGAAAGATGCTTTAACGGGTCAGGGCCTGAACATGCAGGAGGATATGAAACGTGCAAAGGTTAGAACAAATTGGAGCGATGTTGTATACAGGAGATGACATGTTGTCACTAGGTTGAACTAGGGTATATGAATCACTGGGAAAAACTATGGAAAGGTCTGTTGAATATGGCTATGGATAAGAGGCTGTGGTTTTGGTGCATTATGCATGATAACTAGAGTTGATGTGAGGAAATGAGGCCGTTTCTTCATGTATCCTGCATTGCCTTTCTAAGTAATATGGCAGATATGTATGAAAAATAAAAATGAATAATATTCATACTATTATTGTAGTCAGGAGGATGGATAGAAGAGATAATGAAGATGTGGAGAGGATATGTTGCATGAGGAAATTATTAGAAAGTCCATTAGGATGATATAGCTGAGCAGAATGTGTGACAGATGATAAGTTGGTCAAAAAGGTATGTAATAGTATAGTACAAGCTACAATTAAGAGAAGTAGAGTGGATGAAATAGATAGATGCAGAAAGAATTGATTATGTCAAGGGTTATTTCACTTGAAGCTGTTAAAGGAATGACTGGGGATTGGATGCAGTGCAAGTAGTCTGTGTATAGAGGTGGTGTGAATGGAGATGTCAGTTTCATGTGATAAAAAAACTTAGCAAACTGAAAAATGAGTGCTGAAGTGATTGTGGAAGTCCATGTTTTACTTTTAACACACTAGGCCTGGGTTGCAGATATGTATGAGAGATGAGAGATTATGCATGTGAACCATCTCATAATTATTGGGAAGGGAGTTAATGATGATGGACTGATTGGTAGCCTTATTGATATAATTTTCTCTTTCTTGTAGTCAGATGTATTCTTCAGTGAGTGAGTATACTAAGTATCTGTTAAAAAATTTGTACTCCTTAGTAATCTAATCATTTCATAAATCATGGCTAAAGTGTAATAGTATGTAGAACAGATACCAAAGTATAGTACATAAGGTCTGTCAGTCATTAAATCTGTTTCAAATATTGTTTATGTTTGCTTTTGAAGCTATGGGGTCTTTTCCAGCATGAAAATTTTGTGCTAAATTATTGGAGATCCCTGCACATTGACTGCCATTCACTGCGTATTCCAAGACCAGGTAGTATACAGTGCAGCGTATATGATATATTTCTTAGATTTCTACATTTGATTATTTAATTATTTATGGAAAGAACCTCTTGTAAAATATTTTTACCCTTTATCTTTTACTTTACAGTCTTGGCAGTACACGTTTCCTCAAGGTGGCAAAATGCCAAACGTGGGAAGGCCTGGTGGTTGTGAAAGTGTTTGTTATTCATGATCCATCACTGCAACTCTCTGTGTACAAGAAAATGGTTGAAGATGTGTCAACAAAGCTTATCACAGCAGCTAATTGCCTACAGTATCATTACTTAAAGGTATTTTTTAAAATGAGAATTTATTTTGCGTATAAAATCATTCTTAAAAAGTTGATGTACTTGTGTGTTTTTTATATCCCATTAGTTTTTGCCCTTAGATGAAAGAAAAAATAAAGAATATAAGAACATCAAAGTAAGGTAAGTTGTTAGAAGCAGTGAAAAGTTTTTATTGAGGATGTAAGGCATGTGTACGTGTAGGAAGAGAGGAAAGTGATTGGTTCTCAGTAAATGTTGGTTTGCGGCAGGGGTGCGTGATGTCTCCATGGTTGTTTAATTTGTTTATGGATGGGGTTGTTAGGGAGGTGAATGCAAGAGTTTTGGAAAGAGGGGCAAGTATGATTTCTGTTGTGGATGAGAGAGCTTGGAAAGTGAGTCAGTTGTTGTTCGCTGATGATACAACGCTGGTGGCTGATTCGGGTGAGAAACTGCAGAAGCTGGTGACTGAGTTTGGTAAAGTGTGTGAAAGAAGAAAGCTGAGAGTAAAATGTGAATAAGAGCAAGGTTATTAGGTACAGTAGGGTTGAGAGACAAGTCAAATGGGAGGTAAGTTTGAATGGAGAAAAACTGGAGGAAGTGAAGTGTTTTAGATATCTGGGAGTGGATTTGGCAGCAGATGGAAGCATGGGGCGGAAGTGAATCATAGGGTGGGGGAGGGGGTGAAAGTTCTGGGAGCGTTGAAAAATGTGTGGAAGTCGAGAACATTATCTTGGAAAGCAAAAATGGGTATGTTTGAAGGAATAGTGGTTCCAACAATGTTATACAGTTGCGAGGCATGGGCTATGGATAGAGTTGTGCGCAGGAGGTTGGATGTGCTGGAAATGAGATGTTTGAGGACAATATGTGGTGTGGGGTGGTTTGATTGAGTAAGTAATGAAAGGGTAAGAGAGATGTGTGGTAATAAAAAGAGTGTGGTTGAGAGAGCAGAAGAGGGTGTTTTGAAATGGTTTGGTCACATGGAGAGAATGAGTGCGGAAAGATTGACAAAGAGGATATATGTGTCAGAGGTGGAGGGAACGAGGAGAAGTGGGAGACCAAATTGGATGTGGAAAGATGGGGTGAAAAAGATTTTGAGTGATTGAGGCCTGAACATGCAGGAGGGTGAAAGGCATGCAAGGAATAGAGTGAATTGGAACGATGTGGTATACCGTGGTTGGCATGCTGTCAGTGGATTGAACCAGGGCATGTGAAGCATCTGGGGTAAACCATGGAAAGTTTTGTGGGGCCTGGATGTGGAAAGAGAGCTGTGGTTTCGGTGCATTATACATGACAGCTAGAGACTGAGCGCATGTGATATTCTTTCAAGCTATGGTGGGAGATTGTTAGTGACAAACATGAATTATTGATAGTGGAATCAAACAGTAGGTTGGATTTCAGATGAGGAGGTAGTATCATTAGAAGTGCATATGAAGCCTAGAGCAGTTAACCTGGGAATCCGCATATGAGGCTAAGAGCAGTGGAAAGGCTTGTATTTGAGTTGAGGAGTTCAAAGACTTTGGACAAGGCAGAAGTAAAAGTGATAGGATGATTAGAAAGGTTGCAACAGTCCCATCTGTTAGGGATGGGCTCCATGAAGTCATGCTTCAATGAGAAGGGAAAGTTGAGGTTTATTCAGAGATGAAATAGATGAGCAAGGATTGGGGCTAACTCAGAGGCATGCCTTCTTTATATCTTGCAGAACATTTTATTTGAGCAATTCCTACCATTTGTTAAGAGTTAATTACTTATATGTACAGTGTGGTGATTGAGTTTTGTACTCTTGCGGCCCTATTTTCTAAAAATATATAATTTCAAATAGTTTTTCAACATTTCAACATTTCTTGTAATTGCTTTGATTCAATGATCACTCATTTACTTTATAAGTGTGTATTTATGTCATTGTAATTTCTTATTTGCACTGTATGTTGTGAGTTCTACACTCATTAGGCCCCAACAAACATAACTGAGTGGAAAACTGCATTATTTATTGTCATACATTTGTAAGGGAATTGCTGTGCAAGGATCATACTAAACTTCAGAAAATTGTTTTAATATGAGTAATAAATTCATGAGACAGGAATTGAACATAGGTCTTGTTGACAACAATACACATCCAAACCATGGAAAACTGCATTATATAATGTCGTACATTTGCAAGGGACTTGCTGTGCAAGGTTCATAATAAACTTCTGAAAATTGTTTTGATTTTAGATTTTTTTTTTTTTTTGCTTTGTCGCTGTCTCCCGCATTTGCGAGGTAGCACAAGGAAACAGACGAAAGAAATGGCCCAACCCACCCCCATACACATGTATATACATACGTCCACACACGCAAATATACATACCCACACAGCTTTCCATGGTTTACCTCAGACGCTTCACATGCCCTGATTCAATCCACTGACAGCACGTCAACCCCGGTATACCACATCGATCCAATTCACTCTATTCCTTGCCCTCCTTTCACCCTCCTGCATGTTCAGGCCCCGATCACACAAAATCTTTTTCACTCCATCTTTCCACCTCCAATTTGGTCTCCCACTTCTCCTCGTTCCCTCCACCTCCGACACATATATCCTCTTGGTCAATCTTTCCTCACTCATTCTCTCCATGTGCCCAAATCATTTCAAAACACCCTCTTCTGCTCTCTCAACCACGCTCTTTTTATTTCCACACATCTCTCTTACCCTTACATTACTTACTCGATCAAACCACCTCACACCACACATTATCCTCAAACATCTCATTTCCAGCACATCCACCCTCCTGCGCACAACTCTATCCATAGCCCACGCCTCGCAACCATACAACATTGTTGGAACCACTATTCCTTCAAACATACCCATTTTTGCTTTCCGAGATAATGTTTTCGACTTCCACACATTCTTCAAGGCTCCCAGGATCTTCGCCCCCTTCCCCACCCTATGATTCACCTCCGCTTCCATGGTTCCATCCGCTGCCAGATCCACTCCCAGATATCTAAAACACTTTACCTCCTCCAGTTTTTCTCCATTCAAACTTACCTCCCAATTGACTTGACCCTCAACCCTACTGTACCTAATAACCTTGCTCTTATTCACATTTACTCTTAACTTTCTTCTTTCACACACTTTACCAAACTCAGTCACCAGCTTCTGCAGTTTCTCACATGAATCAGCCACCAGCTCTGTATTATCAGCGAACAACAACTGACTCACTTCCCAAGCCCTCTCATCCACAACAGACTTCATACTTGCCCCTCTTTCCAAAACTTTTGCATTCACCTCCCTAACAAACCCATCCATAAACAAATTAAACAACCATGGAGACGTCACACACCCCTGCCGCAAACCTACATTCACTGGGAACCAGTCACTTTCCTCTCTTCCTACACGTACACATGCCTTACATCCTCGATAAAAACTTTTCACTGCTTCTAACAACTTGCCTCCCACACCATATATTCTTAATACCTTCCACAGAGCATCTCTATCAACTCTATCATATGCCTTCTCCAGATCCATAAATGCTACATACAAATCCATTTGCTTTTCTAAGTATTTCTCACATACATTCTTCAAAGCAAACACCTGATCCACACATCCTCTACCACTTCTGAAACCACACTGCTCTTCCCCAGTCTGATGCTCTGTACATGCCTTCACCCTCTCAATCAATACCCTCCCATATAATTTACCAGGAATACTCAACAAACTTATACCTCTGTAATTTGAGCACTCACTCTTATCCCCTTTGCCTTTGTACAATGGCACTATGCACGCATTCCGCCAATCCTCAGGCACCTCACCATGAGTCATACATACATTAAATAACCTTACCAACCAGTCAATAATACAGTCACCCCCTTTTTTAGTAAATTCCACTGCAATACCATCCAAACCTGCTGCCTTGCCGGCTTTCATCTTCCGCAAAGCTTTCACTACCTTTTCTCTGTTTACCAAATCGTTTTCCCTAACCCTCTCACTTTGCACACCACCTCGACCAAAACACGCTATATCTGCCACTCTATCATCAAACACATTCAACAAACCTTCAAAATACTCACTCCATCTCCTTCTCACATCACCACTACTTGATTTTAGATATGAATAATAAATTCATGAGACAGGAATTAAACATAGGCCTTCTTGGTGATAATCACACATCCAAACCATGGAACTAAAATATATGTGATGATGAAGGAAGTGTAGTACTGTGGAAAGGAATATGAAGGGTAACTTCAGATACCAAAAAATGGCATTACAATGATACCCAATATCAGTAGCCCCCAAAACAAATGATGAAACAACTAAAGAAAGAAATTATACTATGAGTATGACTCATGATGAAAATACATCAATGTCCAATTTCAGATCAATGAATGATCTTTCAAAACTGAAGAGTACGAAGGAATAAAAAGTTCCTCATTGTAAACAAAGCTAGATGGCCTGTGTCCTGTGTATAATTATTTCCTTAATTAGGGTGAATGGACCAACCATTTGTTCCTCAACACAAAAAGAGGCATTGATGAAACAGGATGCTTGGTTTCTTGAAGAGAAGGTTTGATGAAAGCCGTAGAAGGAGATGAAAGGGATATAAGGAAGACACAGACTAATGGGTTCTGGTGAAATGAGCATAGAGGAGTGAATATTTGGACTGAGTGTGTTCACTACATCCAGAGTTAAGCTTGCTCCTTAAGACAAGTTGGTGGTGAGCAGTGGTTTAAGATGGTGATCCTGTCCTTGATGACAAATAGTGAAATTACCCACAGGTTATTACTAGAAGTTTGCGTTTTATTTCAAAATAAGCAAGGCTCTGTCATATACTTTGCTCACTTGCTGACTTCTGGTGGGAAGAAATATGAATTAGATAGTTTTGTATTGACTGCTCAGTAATGTGAACCATTTGTAGGATAGCTGATATCAGATGTTATAATTGAGTGACTTTAGTAATCCAGTACATATATCATGGATGAATCATGGTGAGTAGCCATCACAAGACTCTGGTTATAATCTGCTCAAATATAACCCTTTGTCTTTAGTTTAGATCATATTAATTGGTTAATCATCTGGTACATTATTTGTAAAATTTGTAATTTTTTTCTATTTTCCATTTCAGTTAACAGAAAAATCAGGCTTGATGTTCAGACAGTATGTTAAGAGTAACCTGTATGACCGAATCTCCACAAGACCCTTTTTAAGCTGCATTGAGAAAAAATGGCTGGCTTTTCAGATTCTTTGTGCTCTCAACCAAGCACACCAGCAAGGGGTATGTTAACTCATTACTTTGTTAATAAAATGAAGACAATAATCACTCTGAAATCTGTTGATTTGTTTAATGGATCCTTTTTTTAGATTATGCTATCATTCATAACAGTGATTTTATTCTTAGATCTGTACTAGTACAGTCCTTGTGGAAGCAGTTTTTGGTACTTTCCAGAATAAGTAAACTGTGTTATGTCCATATCTAGATAGTACCTACAGTATCAGAGTATTTGAAATTATTGTGAGGGAATTTTTTAGTAGTTATTGATTGATAATATACTTTTGCTTATTCTCATATCTTGTGTTTTTGCAATGAGATACAAACTGCAGATTGACCACTGATATAACTATATTTTTTCATAATTATATTATTTGCTGTTTTCTGCATTAGTGATGTAGTATCAGGCACAGATGAAGAAGCAGCACTCATTTGCTCACATTCACTCCATACCTGTCATATACAATACACCAAAACAAAAACTCCTGTTCACAGCCAAACCCCACAGACCTTTCAGTGGTTTCTTGTCACCACTTCATATGCCTTAGTCTGACCCATTGACACCACATCCATCCCTGAGCATCATATTATTTTGTCCCATGCATGACTCAAACACTTCAGCAAGTTCAGGCCCCAGTAACTCAAAGCATCTTTTGCTCCATCCCTCCCTCTTATCCTTGGTCTCCCTGTCCTCCTTATTTTCTTTACTCCTGACAGATTCATGTACTACCAAGGGTCAGGTACATTGGTTTGAATTCTGGTTACAGCAGTTGGTCAACAGTCATCCCAGCTGTTTATCCTACCTTAGGGGTTGGTCAGTTAAATGGATACTTGCTCTATATGACATGCCGTTAATGAATTGAACCAGGGCATGGATGTGGAAAGGGAGTTGTGGTTTTGGTGCATTACACATGACAGCTAGAGACTGAGTGTGAACGTATGTGGCCTTTGTCTTTTCTTTTCCTAGCATTACCTCACATGCACACGGGGGGAGGGGGGGTGCCATTTCACGTGTGGCAGGGTGGTCCGGGAATGGATGAAGGCAGCATGTATGAATATGTACATCTGTATATATGTATATGTCTGTGTATGTATATGTATGTATATGTTGAAATATATAGTTGTGTATATGTGTGTGTGTGGGCATTTATGTATATACATGTGTATGTGGGTGGGTTAGGCCATTTTTTTCGTCTGTTTCCTTGTGCTACGTCACTAACGCTGGAGACAGCGACAAAGAATGATAAAGAATAAAAAATAGATATATACATGATGTATTTTTTTTTACATGTACTTAATCGCCGTTTCCCGCTTCAGCGAGATAGGGCTAGGAAACAGACAAGAATAGCTCATCCACTTATATACACATATATATATATATGAAAGCCGGCAAGGCAGCAGGTTTGGATGGTATTGCAGTGGAATTTATTAAAAAAGGGGGTGACTGTATTGTTGACTGGTTGGTAAGGTTATTTAATGTATGTATGACTCATGGTGAGGTGCCTGAGGATTGGCGGAATGCGTGCATAGTGCCATTGTACAAAGGCAAAGGGGATAAGAGTGAGTGCTCAAATTACAGAGGTATAAGTTTGTTGAATATTCCTGGTAAATTATATGGGAGGGTATTGATTGAGAGGGTGAAGGCATGTACAGAGCATCAGATTGGGGAAGAGCAGTGTGGTTTCAGAAGTGGTAGAGGATGTGTGGATCAGGTGTTTGCTTTGAAGAATGTATGTGAGAAATACTTAGAAAAGCAAATGGATTTGTATGTAGCATTTATGGATCTGGAGAAGGCATATGATAGAGTTGATAGAGATGCTCTGTGGAAGGTATTAAGAATATATGGTGTGGGAGGAAAGTTGTTAGAAGCAGTGAAAAGTTTTTATCGAGGATGTAAGGCATGTGTACGTGTAGGAAGAGAGGAAAGTGATTGGTTCTCAGTGAATGTAGGTTTGCGGCAGGAGTGTGTGATGTCTCCATGGTTGTTTAATTTGTTTATGGATGGGGTTGTTAGGGAGGTGAATGCAAGAGTTTTGGAAAGAGGGGCAAGTATGAAGTCTGTTGTGGATGAGAGAGCTTGGGAAGTGAGTCAGTTGTTGTTCGCTGATGATACAGCGCTGGTGGCTGATTCATGTGAGAAACTGCAGAAGCTGGTGACTGAGTTTGGTAAAGTGTGTGGAAGAAGAAAGTTAAGAGTAAATGTGAATAAGAGCAAGGTTATTAGGTACAGTAGGGTTGAGGGTCAAGTCAATTGGGAGGTGAGTTTGAATGGAGAAACTGGAGGAAGTGAAGTGTTTTAGATATCTGGGAGTGGATCTGGCAGCGGATGGAACCATGGAAGCGGAAGTGGATCATAGGGTGGGGGAGGGGGCGAAAATTCTGGGAGCCTTGAAGAATGTGTGGAAGTCGAGAACATTATCTCGGAAAGCAAAAATGGGTATGTATGAAGGAATAGTGGTTCCAACAATGTTGTATGGTTGCGAGGCGTGGGCTATGGATAGAGTTGTGCGCAGGAGGATGGATGTGCTGGAAATGAGATGTTTGAGGACAATGTGTGGTGTGAGGTGGTTTGATCGAGTGAGTAACGTAAGGGTAAGAGAGATGTGTGGAAATAAAAAGAGCGTGGTTGAGAGAGCAGAAGAGGGTGTTTTGAAGTGGTTTGGGCACATGGAGAGGATGAGTGAGGAAAGATTGACCAAGAGGATATATGTGTCGGAGGTGGAGGGAACAAGGAGAAGAGGGAGACCAAATTGGAGGTGGAAAGATGGAGTGAAAAAGATTTTGTGTGATCGGGGCCTGAACATGCAGGAGGGTGAAAGGAGGGCAAGGAATAGAGTGAATTGGAGCGATGTGGTATACTGGGGTTGACGTGCTGTCAGTGGATTGAATCAAGGCATGTGAAGCGTCTGGGGTAAGCCATGGAAAGCTGTGTAGGTATGTATATGTGCGTGTGTGGACGTATGTATATACATGTGTATGGGGGGGGTTCGGCCATTTCTTTCGTCTGTTTCCTTGCGCTACCTCGCAAACGCGGGAGACAGCGACAAAGTATAATAAAAAAAATAAATAAAAATATATATATTGATGAGAACTGCTATTGACGTTTGTGTAAATAAGTTATACATTTCCTTTTTCCATAGCCAGAGGTTGAACCATTATGTGACATTCATTTGTTCATTCATTTCAAGCTAGAAGTTTCAATTTTCTAAATTGTTTCTTACATTTTTCATATGTATATATATATGTATGTGTGTGTGTGTGTGTATATGTGCGTATGTATGTGTATGTGTGTGTATGTGTATATGTATATATATATGTATATTATCCCTGGGGATAGGGGTGAAAGAATACTTCCCACGTATTCCTCGCGTGTCGTAGAAAGCGACTAGAGGGGACGGGAGCGGGGGGCCAGAAATCCTCCCCTCCTTGTATTAACTTTCTAAAATGGGAAACAGAAGAAGGAGTCACGCGGGGAGTGCTCATCCTCCTCGAAGGCTCAGAGTGGGGTGCCTAAATGTGTGTGGATGTAACCAAGATGTGAAAAAAGGAGAGATAGGTAGTATGTTTGAGGAAAGGAACCTGGATGTTTTGGCTCTGAGTGAAACGAAGCTCAAGGGTAAAGGGGAAGAGTGGTTTGGGAATGTCTTGGGAGTAAAGTCAGGGGTTAGTGAGAGGGCAAGAGCAAGGGAAGGAGTAGCAATACTCCTGAAACAGGAGTTGTGGGAGTATGTGATAGAATGTAAGAAAGTAAATTCTCGATTAATATGGGTAAAACTGAAAGTTGATGGAGAGAGGTGGGTGATTATTGGTGCATATGCACCTGGGCATGAGAAGAAAGATCATGAGAGGCAAGTGTTTTGGGAGCAGCTGAATGAGTGTGTTAGTGGTTTTGATGCATGAGACCGGGTTATAGTGATGGGTGATTTGAATGCAAAGGTGAGTAATGTGGCAGTTGAGGGAATAATTGGTATACATGGGGTGTTCAGTGTTGTAAATGGAAATGGTGAAGAGCTTGTAGATTTATGTGCTGAAAAAGGACTGATGATTGGGAATACGTGGTTTAAAAAGCGAGATATACATAAGTATACTTATGTAAGTAGGAGAGATGGCCAGAGAGCGTTATTGGATTACGTGTTAATTGACAGGCGTGCGAAAGAGAGACTTTTGGATGTTAATGTGCTGAGAGGTGCAACTGGAGGGATGTCTGATCATTATCTTGTGGAGGCTAAGGTGAAGATTTGTATGGGTTTTCAGAAAAGAAGAGTGAATGTTGGGGTGAAGAGGGTGGTGAGAGTAAGTGAGCTTGGGAAGGAGACCTGTGTGAGGAAGTACCAGGAGAGACTGAGTACAGAATGGAAAAAGGTGAGAACAATGGAAGTAAGGGGAGTGGGGGAGGAATGGGATGTATTTAGGGAATCAGTGATGGATTGCGCAAAAGATGCTTGTGGCATGAGAAGAGTGGGAGGTGGGTTGATTAGAAAGCGTAGTGAGTGGTGGGATGAAGAAGTAAGAGTATTAGTGAAAGAGAAGAGAGAGGCATTTGGACGATTTTTGCAGGGAAAAAATGCAAGTGAGTGGGAGATGTATAAAAGAAAGAGACAGGAGGTCAAGAGAAAGGTGCAAGAGGTGAAAAAAAGGGCAAATGAGAGTTGGGGTGAGAGACTATCAGTAAATTTTAGGGAGAATAAAAAGATGTTCTGGAAGGAGGTAAATAAAGTGCGTAAGACAAGGGAGCAAATGGGAACTTCAGTGAAGGGCGCAAATGGGGAGGTGATAACAAGTAGTGGTGATGTGAGAAGGAGATGGAGTGAGTATTTTGAAGGTTTGTTGAATGTGTTTGATGATAGAGTGGCAGATATAGGGTGTTTTGGTCGAGGTGGTGTGCAAAGTGAGAGGGTTAGGGAAAATGATTTGGTAAACAGAGAAGAGGTAGTGAAAGCTTTGCGGAAGATGAAAGCCGGCAAGGCAGCAGGTTTGGATGGTATTGCAGTGGAATTTATTAAAAAAGGGGGTGACTGTATTGTTGACTGGTTGGTAAGGTTATTTAATGTATGTATGAATCATGGTGAGGTGCCTGAGGATTGGCAGAATGCGTGCATAGTGCCATTGTACAAAGGCAAAGGGGATAAGAGTGAGTGCTCAAATTACAGAGGTATAAGTTTGTTGAGTATTCCTGGTAAATTATATTGGAGGGTATTGATTGAGAGGGTGAAGGCATGTACAGAGCATCAGATTGGGGAAGAGCAGTGTGGTTTCAGAAGTGGTAGAGGATGTGTGGATCAGGTGTTTGCTTTGAAGAATGTATGTGAGAAATACTTAGAAAAGCAAATGGATTTGTATGTAGCATTTATGGATCTGGAGAAGGCATATGATAGAGTTGATAGAGATGCTCTGTGGAAGGTATTAAGAATATATGGTGTGGGAGGCAAGTTGTTAGAAGCAGTGAAAAGTTTTTATCGAGGATGTAAGGCATGTGTACGGGTAGGAAGAGAGGAAAGTGATTGGTTCTCAGTGAATGTAGGTTTGCGGCAGGGGTGTGTGATGTCTCCATGGTTGTTTAATTTGTTTATGGATGGGGTTGTTAGGGAGGTAAATGCAAGAGTTTTGGAAAGAGGGGCAAGTATGAAGTCTGTTGGGGATGAGAGAGCTTGGGAAGTGAGTCAGTTGTTGTTCGCTGATGATACAGCGCTGGTGGCTGATTCATGTGAGAAACTGCAGAAGCTGGTGACTGAGTTTGGTAAAGTGTGTGGAAGAAGAAAGTTAAGAGTAAATGTGAATAAGAGCAAGGTTATTAGGTACAGTAGGGTTGAGGGTCAAGTCAATTGGGAGGTGAGTTTGAATGGAGAAAAACTGGAGGAAGTGAAGTGTTTTAGATATCTGGGAGTGGATCTGGCAGCGGATGGAACCATGGAAGCGGAAGTGGATCATAGGGTGGGGGAGGGGGCGAAAATTCTGGGGGCCTTGAAGAATGTGTGGAAGTCGAGAACAGTATCTCGGAAAGCAAAAATGGGTATGTTTGAAGGAATAGTGGTTCCAACAATGTTGTATGGTTGCGAGGCGTGGGCTATGGATAGAGTTGTGCGCAGGAGGATGGAGGTGCTGGAAATGAGATGTTTGAGGACAATGTGTGGTGTGAGGTGGTTTGATCGAGTGAGTAACGTAAGGGTAAGAGAGATGTGTGGAAATAAAAAGAGCGTGGTTGAGAGAGCAGAAGAGGGTGTTTTGAAGTGGTTTGGGCACATGGAGAGAATGAGTGAGGAAAGATTGACCAAGAGGATATATGTGTCGGAGGTGGAGGGAACGAGGAGAAGAGGGAGACCAAATTGGAGGTGGAAAGATGGAGTGAAAAAGATTTTGTGTGATCGGGGCCTGAACATGCAGGAGGGTGAAAGGAGGGCAAGGAATAGAGTGAATTGGAGCGATGTGGTATACCGGGGTTGACGTGCTGTCAGTGGATTGAATCAAGGCATGTGAAGCGTCTGGGGTAAGCCATGGAAAGCTGTGTAGGTATGTATATGTGCGTGTGTGGACGTATGTATATACATGTGTATGGGGGGGGTTGGCCATTTCTTTCGTCTGTTTCCTTGCGCTACCTCGCAAACGCGGGAGACAGCGACAAAGTATAATAAAAAAAATAAATAAAAATATATATATTATAGAACTCTATTGACGTTTAGTTAAATAAGTTATACATTTCCTTTTTCATACCAGAGGTTGACATTATGTGACATTCATATGTTCATTCATTTCAAGCTAGAAGTTATTTTCTAATTGTTTTACATTCATATTATAATATTATATTTATTTGTGTGTGGTGTGTGTATATGTGCGTATGTATGTGTATGTGTGTGTATGTGTATATGTTATAAAATATGTATATTATCCTGGGGATAGGGGTGAAAGAATACTTCCACGTATCCTCGCGTGTCGTAGAAAGCGACTAGAGGGGACGGGAGCGGGGGGCCAGAAATCCTCCCTCCTTGTATTAACTTTCTAAAATGGGAAACAGAAGAAGGAGTCACGCGGGGAGTGCTCATCCTCTCGAAGGCTCAGAGTGGGGTGCCTAAATGTGTGTGGATGTAACCAAGATGTGAAAAAAGGAGAGATAGGTAGTATGTTTGAGGAAAGGAACCTGGATGTTTTGGCTCTGAGTGAAACGAAGCTCAAGGGTAAAGGGGAAGAGTGGTTTGGGAATGTCTTGGGAGTAAAGTCAGGGGTTAGTGAGAGGGAAAGAGCAAGGGAAGGAGTAGCAGTACTCCTGAAACAGGAGTTGTGGGAGTATGTGATAGAATGTAAGAAAGTAAATTCTCGATTAATATGGGTAAAACTGAAAGTTGATGGAGAGAGGGGGTGATTATTGGTGCATATGCACCTGGGCATGAGAAGAAAGATCATGAGAGGCAAGTGTTTTGGGAGCAGCTGAATGAGTGTGTTAGTGGTTTTGATGCATGAGACCGGGTTATAGTGATGGGTGATTTGAATGCAAAGGTGAGTAATGTGGCAGTTGAGGGAATAATTGGTATACATGGGGTGTTCAGTGTTGTAAATGGAAATGGTGAAGAGCTTGTAGATTTATGTGCTGAAAAAGGACTGATGATTGGGAATACGTGGTTTAAAAAGCGAGATATACATAAGTATACTTATGTAAGTAGGAGAGATGGCCAGAGAGCGTTATTGGATTACGTGTTAATTGACAGGCGTGCGAAAGAGAGACTTTTGGATGTTAATGTGCTGAGAGGTGCAACTGGAGGGATGTCTGATCATTATCTTGTGGAGGCTAAGGTGAAGATTTGTATGGGTTTTCAGAAAAGAAGAGTGAATGTTGGGGTGAAGAGGGTGGTGAGAGTAAGTGAGCTTGGGAAGGAGACCTGTGTGAGGAAGTACCAGGAGAGACTGAGTACAGAATGGAAAAAGGTGAGAACAATGGAAGTAAGGGGAGTGGGGGAGGAATGGGATGTATTTAGGGAATCAGTGATGGATTGCGCAAAAGATGCTTGTGGCATGAGAAGAGTGGGAGGTGGGTTGATTAGAAAGCGTAGTGAGTGGTGGGATGAAGAAGTAAGAGTATTAGTGAAAGAGAAGAGAGAGGCATTTGGACGATTTTTGCAGGGAAAAAATGCAATGAGTGGGAGATGTATAAAAGAAAGAGACAGGAGGTCAAGAGAAAGGTGCAAGAGGTGAAAAAAAGGGCAAATGAGAGTTGGGGTGAGAGACTATCAGTAAATTTTAGGGAGAATAAAAAGATGTTCTGGAAGGAGGTAAATAAAGTGCGTAAGACAAGGGAGCAAATGGGAACTTCAGTGAAGGGCGCAAATGGGGAGGTGATAACAAGTAGTGGTGATGTGAGAAGGAGATGGAGTGAGTATTTTGAAGGTTTGTTGAATGTGTTTGATGATAGAGTGGCAGATATGGGGTGTTTTGGTCGAGGTGGTGTGCAAAGTGAGAGGGTTAGGGAAAATGATTTGGTAAACAGAGAAGAGGTAGTGAAAGCTTTGCGGAAGATGAAAGCCGGCAAGGCAGCAGGTTTGGATGGTATTGCAGTGGAATTTATTAAAAAAGGGGGTGACTGTATTGTTGACTGGTTGGTAAGGTTATTTAATGTATGTATGAATCATGGTGAGGTGCCTGAGGATTGGCGAATGCGTGCATAGTGCCATTGTACAAAGGCAAAGGGGATAAGAGTGAGTGCTCAAATTACAGAGGTATAAGTTTGTTGAGTATTCCTGGTAAATTATATTGGAGGGTATTGATTGAGAGGGTGAAGGCATGTACAGAGCATCAGATTGGGGAAGAGCAGTGTGGTTTCAGAAGTGGTAGAGGATGTGTGGATCAGGTGTTTGCTTTGAAGAATGTATGTGAGAAATACTTAGAAAAGCAAATGGATTTGTATGTAGCATTTATGGATCTGGAGAAGGCATATGATAGAGTTGATAGAGATGCTCTGTGGAAGGTATTAAGAATATATGGTGTGGGAGGCAAGTTGTTAGAAGCAGTGAAAAGTTTTTATCGAGGATGTAAGGCATGTGTACGGGTAGGAAGAGAGGAAAGTGATTGGTTCTCAGTGAATGTAGGTTTGCGGCAGGGGTGTGTGATGTCTCCATGGTTGTTTAATTTGTTTATGGATGGGGTTGTTAGGGAGGTAAATGCAAGAGTTTTGGAAAGAGGGGCAAGTATGAAGTCTGTTGGGGATGAGAGAGCTTGGGAAGTGAGTCAGTTGTTGTTCGCTGATGATACAGCGCTGGTGGCTGATTCATGTGAGAAACTGCAGAAGCTGGTGACTGAGTTTGGTAAAGTGTGTGGAAGAAGAAAGTTAAGAGTAAATGTGAATAAGAGCAAGGTTATTAGGTACAGTAGGGTTGAGGGTCAAGTCAATTGGGAGGTGAGTTTGAATGGAGAAAAACTGGAGGAAGTGAAGTGTTTTAGATATCTGGGAGTGGATCTGGCAGCGGATGGAACCATGGAAGCGGAAGTGGATCATAGGGTGGGGGAGGGGGCGAAAATTCTGGGGGCCTTGAAGAATGTGTGGAAGTCGAGAACAGTATCTCGGAAAGCAAAAATGGGTATGTTTGAAGGAATAAGTGGTTCCAACAATGTTGTATGGTTGCGAGGCGTGGGCTATGGATAGAGTTGTGCGCAGGAGGATGGAGGTGCTGGAAATGAGATGTTTGAGGACAATGTGTGGTGTGAGGTGGTTTGATCGAGTGAGTAACGTAAGGGTAAGAGAGATGTGTGGAAATAAAAAGAGCGTGGTTGAGAGAGCAGAAGAGGGTGTTTTGAAGTGGTTTGGGCACATGGAGAGAATGAGTGAGGAAAGATTGACCAAGAGGATATATGTGTCGGAGGTGGAGGGAACGAGGAGAAGAGGGAGACCAAATTGGAGGTGGAAAGATGGAGTGAAAAAGATTTTGTGTGATCGGGGCCTGAACATGCAGGAGGGTGAAAGGAGGGCAAGGAATAGAGTGAATTGGAGTGATGTGGTATACCGGGGTATATATATATATATATATATATATATATATATATATATATATATATATATATATATATATTTTTTTTTTCGTACTTGTTTGCTGTTTTACTATGTTAGTGAGGTAGCACCAGGAACAGACTGAGAAAGGCTGCGTATTCTCACATCCATTTTCTAGCACTCATATGGAACACGCCAAAACTAAAGCCCTCTACCCACAATCATGCCTCAAATGTCTTTCCATGGTTTATCCTAGCCACTTCATGTGCCCTAGTTCTGTCCATTGATAGTATGTTAACCCTTGTATACCACACACAAACACATGTATATACAAACTGAAACATAACTTTTTTTTTTTTTTTTCCCTGGTGGAGAGCTGAGTGAGTGGAAGAAGGGATGTGGCTTACATGTCAGGCACTGTGAAATGCTAGGGAAGACACATAAATATTTTTTTGATTGTTGTAAACATTGTGTTACACTTTACTCTTGTTTCTTGCTAAGGCACAGCATTATTAGTGAATTTGTTTATTCATGATTATCCCAGGACCCCTTTCTGTAAGGATTTTGATGCTACTTCAGGACTCCTTTTTCAGGTTGTTCCTGCAGTTCAAGACTGTGATATACCAGGAACACAGATGGATTTCTGTGAAGCAAGAAGTTCTTTGATGAGACTGTTTTCTGTTTTGTCAACTGACAATGATACAGCCTTGTCAAAGAAGCCTTTTCACTTGTAGTGTAACCACAAGCAGACAGAGTCCAGTAACACCTTGGTAGTGAATAAGATGAACATATGTAGAAATATAACACTACCTAGAGTAGAACTGTAAAAATGTTATACTACTTAGATTAGAAATGAATAGGTGGATGGGGTGTGGTTGGCATGTTTGGGAGGTCCTGTGTATTTTACATGTTGCTCTTATTTCTTACATATTCACAACATTGCTGGTGAATAGAATGAATATTTTTAAACTTTCTGCACAATGCATCCAGAATGAATTACTATCATGGATAAAACTTTACAATCAATGCTACCGGACTCCACCTGCTTAAGGTAACATTATGAGTGAAAAGCACATTTGACAAGCTGTATTATTAGGAGTACAGTCTTGTCAAAGAACTACTCACTTCAAAGGAGTATACATTTCTTTTGACTGGAAATAGTACAGCTTTGGGCTGCAGGAGTGTTTAGAAAGGTTCTGGACAACACCAGGATTAATTCATAGACATTGTTTTGAGGGTAATGATAAGTGAAAATTAGATAATCTACAGTCAAAATAAGCTTGAAATTATTCTAAAACTCTATTTTCATCTATTATACCAAAGTCCTCCATCACTCTGGAATTACATCAATGAAAATTAGGTGCAGTTGGTATGAAATGTGTTCCACTTGACCACGAAAAGGACAAGTACAAGGGATGGTGAGACATGTAGTGGGGTCCCATGCTGGGCAGTTTGGTAGTTTTCTCATTACTCCTGCTGAAGTCACTGTGTCACTTATTTTTTCTTACCTTATTCTTTTTTACTTTCTTGCCAGCAGATACATATGATTATAAGTGTTCCTCCTGATCTTTTAAGACATCCAACAATCTTTGTATTTTGCTTGGGGTCACTGCTAGACCTGAGAAGTCACTAAACATGGATCTACCATGATTTTTCCTTGCATACTTGGTGGAAGAAAAGACCATAAATCAGCTGACAATTTAAACAAGAGTGTGAAACATTATATGTTCATTGCTGCTGTCACATTAGAAAACATCATGTTATGTTCGCTGCTGTTTAAGGTTCAAGGAGATATATAACAGCAAAGCAGAAGTCACTAGGAGAAGTAGTAGACTGCAGAAGAGATGGATATATTTAGGTGTTGATTGGGGCTAGGGATATTTCAGATGAAGATTCTTGATGAATCATCAAGGATCAGATGCAATGGAAGCATTGTTTGGATGGAGTTGGTATGAATGGAGAGATTAGTCACACCTGGTTAATAACCTCAGTAAAGTGAAAAAGTAAGAAACACTTTCATTTCTATAGTGTGGAATCCATGTTTTGCTTTGACAGACTGGGCATCTGTTGAGGATGTGCTTGAGTGATGTTGCAGGGGCTGTTTGTTCCTGATCCACCCCTTTAATTTGAGAATGAAGCCATGATACTGTCTCATTTAGGTCAAACTCCTCATACTGTTGATCACTAAATGGGATTAGAAATTTTTCTGTTACCATAGGGAAGGAAAGAAGCTTTCATGCTTCATATTTTTGTTTTGCTAAATCCAGGAATGGTTTTTAACATTTGCAGTAGAATTTTTTATGTACAGTTACATCTGAACCCTTCTTTATATTTCATCAGATGGACTGATATAGTAGGCAAAAATTCATCAACTATAGCAATGTTGTTTACTATTTGTACCATATGGGGAGGGAGTTTTATACTCATGGGGCCTCATCTCTTAAACATTCTCTAAAATCATACAACTTTTTGAGTTTATGTATGCTCTCTGCATTGACCAGGTGCTCAGTCATTTTGTTCCAGTACTCCACCATTGTTATACTTTAAAAGTGTTTCTTTACAACCTTTTTAATAAGTTTCTTACTAAATTTCATGTTATGTCATCTGGTTGCTCTATCCCTACATCTCTTGGAGAGCTGTTTACTCTCCACATCTTCGATCTCTTTCTGTCTATATATCAGTCTATATATCTGAATCCTGTTCTTACCTGGAACTCCCTCAAGGGGGTAGCCATGGCAATAGAGAGTCTCTTTTAAAAACTTGAATGTGTTACATAGGTAAAGTAGTGTTTATTTGAATAAAGAATTTAGAATTTGTGTAATATGTTTTTTCTCTTACTGATCCAGTAGAAGACTGTAGGAATGGCCTTCACTCATCTGTTCAGCCTGTCATTTTACTCTTCATCTGTTCATCCTCTGTCTGTGTGTCTTACTGTACATCCATCCAACCATTAGCCTTTCTGTCAGTCTACTCATAAACAGCAGCCAAATAAAACTGATTATGAACATTTCTTTTGTATTTTGCTCACAGGCATGAGGCTTGTTGAATAAACTTTATTCATTATTTCAGAATGGCTGACTAGCAGCCATTTAGAGATGAATAAGTAGGGGACATAAATGTAGAGAAATGCCCTCTGTATTTTTCAATACAAACCGTTGTATTGTCAGGTTTGTCATGGAGACATTAAACTAGAGAATGTCATGGTGTCATCATGGAATTGGTTATTGCTAGCAGATTTTGCAACAATCAAACCCACTTTGCTTCCTGAGGATGACCCAGCAGACTTTACTTACTTCTTTGACACATCTCGAAGGAGAACATGTTACATTGCACCAGAGAGGTGAGTACTAAAGATAACTTTGTATGACATATATTTTATTTATTTATTTATTTTGCTTTGTCGCTGTCTCCCGCATTAGCGAGGTAGCGCAAGGAAACAGACGAAAGAATGGCCCAACCCGCCCACATACACATGTATATACATACACGTCCACATACGCAAATATACATACCTATACATCTCAATGTACACATATATATACACACACAGACATATACATATATACACATGTACATAATTCATACTGTCTGCCTTTATTTGTTCCCATCGCCACCTCGCCACACACGGATTAAAAACCCCCTCCCCCCTCATGTGTGTGAGGTAGCGCTAGGAAAAGACACGAAAGGCCCCATTCGTTCACTGCTCAGTCTCTAGCTGTTATGTAATAATGCACCGAAACCACAGCTCCCTTTCCACATCAAGGCCCCATATATATTATTTGTATAAAAGGTTTCTGTCATGGACAGAAGTTTTCTGTGAGGCTAGTCCTGGAATAGAATATAAGGAAACTGGCAAAAGTAATAGGAAATTAATGAAAGTTAGAAGCATCTGTCATTGAGACATGTCAAGATGTAAGGAAAGGTTGCAGTCTGTATTTGATATTAATGGTTATTTAATCATACCACAATCCTGAACCATCAGCCAGCATACATACAATTACATCAGAGTCATCACTCATTTATCCATGTCACACAAATTTGAGCTTACATGAGTTGAACATAAATTTTTCCATAAGCATTATCTAAGCTTTTGGATCTTGCTGGCCTCTAGGAATATTTTCATAGTCATTGATTTTTGCTAGTACTAGACACTTTGGTCTCTGAGGTCACAGAAAAAATCAGGAATGTTGATTTCTCCAGTAAGCTATCAAGCCACCTTTTGGAGGGTCAGCTTTCTTTTGGGATCATCTGACAGTGGATTGTTTGAAGCTGTCTGAAGCTGAAGAAGAATTGCTATGGTCAGATTAGGACAATAAATGTTTCTCAAAGAAAACTAAAACTTAGAAAGCTAGATTACTAGACATATATAGTATCTTTCATTTCTTTATATCTTTGATGTTGATTATTTGATATGTATTTAACTCATTCACTGCATTGTTGTGACAGCAACGACCAAAGATAACTTATATTGACTGTGGGAAGTAGCTGTAGCACCACCCTCGTAAAGTTTGCACCTGAGGTTTTGGTGTGAAGAATGCTGGTAGTATTAAGAAATGGGGAAGCCAGAAACTGATGACAGACAATGAGACAATTGTTTTTAAGTATATGGGTTTATAGCCATCAGTATGTTGCAAGAGAAAATACAGTATCTACTTGCTGCCAAACCATACATGGCTCGTGCCTGTCCTTCTAAAGCTTTGGGGCTAGATATTCTAAGACTTGTTGATATCTTGGATGTAGTAGAGTCTCATGAACTCAGTGAGCTAGAAAGTGAAGAAGAATTAGAGTAAAGTGAAATAGAAGACAGTGACAGCTCTGAAATTGATAACCCAGATGCCATAGAATAGACATTGAAAACAGATGAGGGAGATAAGTTAGCAGTGGCTGTCCATGCAGTATTTTCACGAAATGGAAATAGTGTGTGGTATTTACAAAATAATTATAGCCTTTTCCTGAATTTTTTTTGGCAAATTCTGTTTTTCCCCTTTGGAGTCATTCACTGTATATGATACAGAAATACTAGACATACAAGTAGGACTTACATAGGTAAACAAAATGAAATGTTGAGTGAATTAACTTTCATGGAAAGGTCTCTTCATTGTTCGAATACATGTCAGTGGAAGTGTGTGTTCACTAAAAACATATATATAGACATATTGAATTGGATCATAGGGTGGGGGAGGGGGCGAAAATTCTGGGGGCCTTGAAGAATGTGTGGAAGTTGAGAACATTATCTCGGAAAGCAAAAATGGGTATGTTTGAAGGAATAGTGGTTCCAACAATGTTGTATGGTTGTGAGGCGTGGGCTATGGATAGAGTTGTGCGCAGGAGGATGGATGTGCTGGAAATGAGATGTTTGAGGACAATGTGTGGTGTGAGGTGGTTTGATCGAGTGAGCAACGTAAGGGTAAGAGAGATGTGTGGAAATAAAAAGAGCGTGGTTGAGAGAGCAGAAGAGGGTGTTTTGAAGTGGTTTGGGCACATGGAGAGAATGAGTGAGGAAAGATTGACCAAGAGGATATATGTGTCGGAGGTGGAGGGAACGAGGAGAAGAGGGAGACCAAATTGGAGGTGGAAAGATGGAGTGAAAAAGATTTTGTGTGATTGGGGCCTGAACATGCAGGAGGGTGAAAGGAGGGCAAGGAATAGAGTGAATTGGAGCGATGTGGTATACCGGGGTTGACGTGCTGTCAGTGGATTGAATCAAGGCATGTGAAGCGTCTGGGGTAAACCATGGAAAGCTGTGTAGGTATGTATATTTGCGTGTGTGGACGTATGTATATACATGTGTATGGGGGGGGGTTGGGCCATTTCTTTCGTCTGTTTCCTTGCGCTACCTCGCAAACGCGGGAGACAGCGACAAAGTATAATAATAATAATAATAATAATATTGAATTGTGCTATTGCAAACACTGAAGAACCCAAATATATGAACATCATGAAAGTGAAAGAAAAAAGAATGTGGAAAAGGCAATACTCAGAAGAATAGTCATACATCTGGCAGTGCTTTGGGAATTTCCCCTCATGCCCAAGCAAACTTTGACCCTTCTTCAAGAAGGTCAAGAGAACTACTTGAACATGATATATGTATATATTTTGTTTACTCAGGGATAAGTATGCTACCAATTTCCAAAGTCAGATTATGAAATAATTAGCCTCTTAATTTATTGAAATCCTCCCTGCACCTGGGGATATCTTTATATGTACAGCAGGTTGCTTTGAATGGTTTAGAACCTCTAAGGAAAGGACTCTTCATGATTTATGTTATTTACTTAAATCAAGTGGGGTATTGAATATAGATGATTTAGCTTCATCTGTCTTAAAGTCTAGTAGATGGAATATTTTTTTGTATCACTTATTTTTTTATTACTTTTAACAAAAGATAATTAAAGTACATGACTCTTGCATTATTTTACATTTTCACACCAGTATCAAATAGATATTAATAGATGTTATGATATACATAGGTTCTTTATGTGTTTGAATTTGTGAACATGATAGCAATTTTAATCTTATGATTAAAAGCGTGAGATATGATACCTTCTCATCCATATGATTTAGGTTCATCAAGACTCTGCAGATGGATGCACAACAACTGATGATGGAAGTGAAGGACAAGGGGCACCTTACACCAGCCATGGATATTTTTTCAGCTGGGTAAGAGAACCAATAATAGTAGTTTTTGTCAATGTCGTTTGTTGTAGTGATTTTGCTCAATGTTGTACTTCCTGGGGTGGCACAAATTATCAGCAAAACTGAAACCAATTATGAGGGTTTTCACATATTTAAGATGACTTTAGTGTTTCTAGTGAATGGTGATTACAATTCCAACATGATTCTTCTTTGCAATAGTTGTTAGACCTCTCCTAAGTATTAGAAAAAAAAGAAAGCTAGTCACACTGAGCAGATAATTTTCTGTGTTCATTATATCTAACTTTAGTTGTGGAGAGTGTTCTGTTGTGCTTCTGTTTTGCTATTAAAGCTTTATATGTATGAAGAATAAATAGATAATAAATGAATAATAAATAAATTGGTGTTAGTCCTGTTTTTGGGGAATTCATCGCTTGTAATCTTAGCACCCTGAGAATTGCAGGAGCCGATTGAGAATGTCTTTACTTTTGTCTTTGGCAGGGCAATGGTATTCTTTGGTGTAAGGCCAAATTTCCTCAAGGAGGAGCACACATGCACCATTTTATGGCTTATACCAGACACAGGGGTAATTGACCTGAAGTTGTCTTGTCAGGCTTTAGCTAGAGATGGTTTCCAAATAGCTCCTTCAGATGAACTTTCCTTGAAAGTACCTACCTTTACCAGTTCAGAATGATTGATAAGGCTAGTTCCCTTTGAGTTTGTGTTGACTTACCAACTTCATTCTCTTGGACATAAGGGGTTGAGTTGAAGTTATTTCTCACTGCCCTCTCTCCCCATCAAGAGAAACCTTGAACTGCAACTAATTTGGTGGTCAAGAGTTTATTTAGGAAGTGCTATAAAGGCATGGGCCCCTTAGAAGTCTGGTTCCTTGTATACACATTTTCTTTGCTAGTAAATGGACTTGAAAAACAGAGTATATTCTAGGCCTGTCCTTTTAATTTTTCCTGTTGTGAAAGGTGAATGGAAGTTACCTGCTCTACAGACAGTCTGTGAACCCCTCCACTGGTAGTTGTGCAGTCAGTTGGGGAAGCTGTTCAATTATTTGCACAATTTGTATTCTTTGTAGAGACTTTTTGGCAAGTGAGTTTGGGAACCCAGCTGGTAATGCATGTGATGGTCTTTTAGAATGTGATAGCCTCACAGATTTTTCTTGATTTGATGGTGTAACCATTTCTAGGACTTGCTAGAGCCACATACATCAGCTTGTTGAACAATTTTCTGTTAAAAACACTTCATTATAATACCAGTTTAAGGTAAGATCTAAGATTTCCTTTCTTTGAGCAAGTTTATGTCTAGTAGGTTTCCTTGATTACCAAGTAATCTTGTATTTGAAGGCAATATCATGGTGAGTTTACTGGCTAGAGAGGGCTTTGATTGTGCTAAGCCTTTCCCTCTCTTTTCGCATGATGATAGTAGAGCTGAACCCCAGTATTGGATTTGCATATGAGGTCCTATTATCCTTGATCTGGACTTTCTTACTCCAAATTTATCATTTCCTTGGTGTTGTGGACATATAGGAAAAATCCCCTAAATATATTTCTTAATGGACTCCTTGGGCTAACATTCTATTTGGTTTTGGTAAGAAAAAAAGTAAGATGAGAACAGAGGTCGTTCTCAAACATTATCTGTGTGGGTTATGTGTTCTTCAGAAAATAGAAAACAAGGCTGTTCCACATGTGTTTGAGGAGAATGCAGTATTTAGGCCAGTACCCTGTTGTGATTTGTGCCCATGACAACAGAGAGAGGAGTTCACTCGGATCCTTTCTTTGGAGATAAACCTTAAGGGATCTTTCTTGGATGAAAACCTTCATGTCAGCTAAGGTTTCAGTAATATTTGATAAAAACGTTGGCTGTAGTTGCCTTATATAGATGCGGAACTATGGAACCATAACTTTCACATTCATCCAAATATCTGTGGTAAATTCTCTTCAAGTTGTTTGCTCTCAGAGGGTGAACTACCTTGTTAGCTTCAAGTGAGATTTAGGTCATTATTGCATTTTCTCTTTGCTAATTCCACAGTATTACTAGACTATCTCAATTAGGGTCAGGAAAACGTTATTCAAACCCTGAATTATTTGGATCTTGCATTTTTGGATTTATTAACTCTCTGTGCTTGAACATGGGAAATGTTTAACATTCATATGCGTCATAATGTTCATGTGTTTTCACAGTCAGTTTCTAGCAGGTTCTGGAACTTTTATACCTCTTCCCTTTTATTTGTTTTTATTGTGGGGGGGGGGGGGCCTTTCTAATGTTCCCCCTAAGTGAAATAGACCTTTGAATTCCATTTTCAGGGTCTTTGGTTTTACCTTGTTTCAAGCACTTTGCTATTATTGTTTCCTGCCTTACCTTCCATTCTCTTTGAAAAACTTTTCTCTGTTGACTGTAGCCACCACTGGTGATGTCCATAACCCAGTAATTATGAGGTGGTCAGCCTGGCATCTTGGCAGCTGGTAGGATAATGACATCATTGCCAGATATTGGCATATGATGGAATAGGTGTTCCAAAATGAGCATTTGCTGTGACTATCATTTGGATGGTTTGTGTGTGTGTGTGTGTGTGTGTGTGTGGAGGTTGCCAATCCCTGGATATCAAGGAGATTCTCAGTAGCTCATGGGGCAGCTGACCCTGGAGAGAAAAGTGAGTTTTGAGGAAAGAAAAAGTATTTCTCTCTGCTCAGTGTCCTGCAAGCAGTTTCCCATTAACTCAAGGGGCTCTGTTCATAGAAAAATAGATTGCCATTCTTCAAAACTCACTCTCCTGTCATGGTATTTACAATCATATTTGCTCAATTAATCTCAGTATTTCTTCTTTTGTTTTCTTCCTTTTTGTATCTGGCATGGAACAAGTTGACTTGTGGTAGTTCTTGTCCATGCAAGGGATGTGATGTGTTTGGAGATGGCTGATGACTGTTAACAGAGCTTGTTACTGCCAAAAGCTGGTGTACCTGTTTTGGGATGTTATGTATTATGTTTCATGTCAGTGTGATTTTAGCATTTTCATGTGTTGATAGATTCGCTGGACTAGCATACTACTTTTTTCTGTAATATTATCATTTGTTTCCTAGGAAAAGTTTGGGTAAATGTTTTTTTCTTTGGATTAAGTTCCCCACCTTTTGTTTTTACAGGTGTTGTCTTGCTGAATTATTCACAGAAGGTTATGCACCCTTTGACCTGACCCAGCTTTTGGCTTATCGAGTTGGTGACTACTACCCAACCAAGGTGCTTGACAAGATAGATGACCCCAGAGTCAAGGTAAAGCTTCAGATTTGTTGTTTGATATTCTTCATTTCTACTCTGTGTATACATCTTGATGACTGTATGACATTTTCTACATAGAAATTTGTTGGGCATGACTCTTGATAGGGCTCTGTGTTTGATGTATAATGCATGACAACTAGAAAAGTAATGTGAGCAAATGAGGCCATTTCTTCATCTGTTCTTGATGCTACCTTACTGATGCAGGAAATGGCAAACGTTACAAAAAAGAATGTTTACATCCAACATCATAATTTTCTTTACCAGAGGCACAACATTATTGTCAGAGATTGTTTACATCCAACATCATAATTTTCTTTACCAGAGGCACAACATTACTGTCAGAGATATCAGATGAATTCAGGATGTTTGTTTTACTTTCATGAAGATGAAATAGTGATACAGCTACTTCCCACCCATATCATTTCCATTTTTTCTGAGGCCTCTACAAACCCTCACCCTTGCCTCCACAAAGTAATGATCACATATCCCACCAGCTGCCCCTCTCAGCACATTTACATACAAGTCTCTCCTTTGCACACCTATCAATTAGTAAATAATCCATTAATGCCTTCCTTGCACTCATGTATATTTCTATACGCACTTCTCTCAGAAACATTAATTTCCAGTTACAAACCCTATTTCAGCACATACGTCCACAAGCTGTTCTCCATTCACATTAACAACACTTGGTACCCCATGCCTTCCAATTATACCCTTAACTCCACATTATCCACTTTCATATTCAAATCACCCATCTCTAATGTTCGATCCTTTCTATCAGAATTGGACAGACTTATTCATCTTCATTCATCTCCCCCCAGGACACTTGGCTCTCTTCCTTAGTCCTCTCATTTCCAGGTGCATAAGCACTAATAATAACCCCCCTTTTCATAATTAACTTTCATTGTTATCCTCTTTTATCCTCATCAATGTGGGGCTTAAATCCTTACACTCTTTCACACATTACCACAACCACTCTTTCAGCACCATGCTATCTATTCCTTATCTCTCACCTTTACACTAACCCCTGACTTTACCCTAAAGACATTCACAGACCATTCTTTCCCTTTCCTTTTTCATTTATGTTTTGCTTAGAGCCAGATCATCCAAGTTCCTCTCATCAAACATATTATCTTTCCCTTCTTCTCATCTTGGTTACATCCTTACACATTCAGTCACTCCAGTCTGAGCCTTTGAGGAGGAAGAACTCATGTCTCACATAGCACCTCACCATGATCCGTACATACATTGAATATCTTTACAAACAAATCAACAACACAATCACCCTCTTTCTTAATAAATTCAACAGCAATATCATCCACTCCAGCTGCTTTGCTTCATTTCATTTTATGCAAGGCTTTCAGCACCTCTCTTCACCAAACTATTCTCCATGGCTCTCTCACTTTGCATACAATGCCAGCCAAAACAACCTACATTTGCCATTCTGTCATCATACACATTTAACAATCCTTCAAAGTACTCACTCCATTTCCTTTTCACTTTGTCACTATCTGTTATCACTTCCCCTTTTTCCCCCTTCACTGATGTTCCCATTTGTTCTCTTGTCTTTCACACATTATTTACCTCTTTCTGAAATATCTTTTTATCCTTAAAGTTTACTGATACTCTCTGAGCTCAACTCTCTTTTGCCTTCTTTTTCAACCCCATCACCTTCCTCTTGACCTCTTGACACTTTCTGTTATAGATCTTCCAGTCATTTGTACTCCTTCCTTGTAAGTACCACCCAAATGCCACTATTTTCTGTTACGCTAGCATCGTTATTTCTTCATTCTACTACTCACTACCCTTTCTAATATACCCACTTCCCTGCCATCACTGCTTCCTTAATACCTCCCATTCCTCACTCACTCCCCTCACTTCATTTATTCTCAGCTTTTGCCATTCTGCTCTCAGTCTTGCCTGATATTTCCTGACATAAGCCCCCTTTCCGAGCTCACATACTCTCGGTATTCTGTTCTCCTGATATTGTCTCCTTTTTTTCAAAAACCTATACAAATTTTCACCCTTGCCTCCACAAGACAGCAATCAGACATACCACCAGCTGCCCCTCTAAGAACTTTTATGCCTATCAATTAATTTGTAATCCAATAATGCCCGCTGACTATCTCTCTTACTCACTTACATATACTTGTGCATATCCCTATTTGTAAATCAGGTATTCCTGATCACAAGTCCTTTTTCAGTGCACAACTCCTCAAGCTCTCTACCCTTTCCTTTTATAACACTGAATACCCCATGCACCCCAATTATACACTTAACTGTCACATTGCTTACCTTTGCATATAAATCACCCATCACTGATACCCAATCTCTTACATCAAAACTGCTAACACACTCACTCAGCTGCTCCCAAAACACTTGCCTCTCATGATCTTTCTTCTCATGGCCAGGTGCTTGAATACTCACCTCTTGCACCATTGTGAACTTACTTTCATTACCATTATTACTGAATAATTGATTTGGTTTTGTTTATATTTCTCTGAGTAACTGTTTATCATTTGATATGTTTCTTGTGGTTCCAACAATGTTGTATGGTTGCGAGGCGTGGGCTATGGATAGAGTTGTGCGCAGGAGGATGGATGTGCTGGAAATGAGATGTTTGAGGACAATGTGTGGTGTGAGGTGGTTTGATCGAGTAAGTAACGTAAGGGTAAGAGAGATTTTTTTTTTTTTTTTTTTTTTTTATACTTTGTCGCTGTCTCCCGCGTTTGCGAGGTAGCGCAAGGAAACAGACGAAAGAAATGTGTGGAAATAAAAAGAGCGTGGTTGAGAGAGCAGAAGAGGGTGTTTTGAAATGGTTTGGGCACATGGAGAGAATGAGTGAGGAAAGATTGACCAAGAGGATATATGTGTCGGAGGTGGAGGGTACGAGGAGAAGAGGGAGACCAAATTGGAGGTGGAAAGATGGAGTGAAAAAGATTTTGTGTGATCGGGGCCTGAACATGCAGGAGGGTGAAAGGAGGGCAAGGAATAGAGTGAATTGGAGCGATGTGGTATACAGGGGTTGACGTGCTGTCAGTGGAGTGAATCAAGGCATGTGAAGCGTCTGGGGTAAACCATGGAAAGCTGTGTAGGTATGTATATTTGCGTGTGTGGACGTGTGTATGTACATGTGTATGGGGGGGGGGTTGGGCCATTTCTTTCGTCTGTTTCCTTGCGCTACCTCGCAAACGCGGGAGACAGCGACAAAGTATAAAAAAAAAAAAAAAAAAAAAAAAATGTTTCTTGTATATCATCATATATATTAGCCTATTTTGTTTTATTCCAGTTCCCCCATAATGTACTCTTTTATGAATTAGAAACCTATTAGATTTATTATGCTGTATATGTGCTTGTTTGAAACTTTTATATGAATTTATAATATTTAGTGTCATTATAACTTGAGATAGTTCATGTTATATTGAGCAAAACAGAAAAGGTGGACAAGGTGAACTGGTATAACTTATGAGCTGATTGCAAAAATTCCTCATTCATTGATTTATCTTTTTTATAAGGTTAAAGAAGTGTTTAGAAATAGGAAAATCATGAATTGATGCATTTTTTCACCTGTCATACTATATAGGCTTTGGTGGAGCACATGATCCAACGAGACCCAACCAGTAGACGAAGTGTGGCAGAGTACCTGGAGCAGGAACGAGGCATCACATTCCCAAAACATTTCTATACGTTCTTATGGCCATTTCTCAAACAGTTTGCTGTCACTCCTATCATGCCCTCTGATGACAAAATCAACCAGTATGTGTACTTCTTTCAGTTTTCCATAAATTGTAAATGAAATCTCAGTAAGTCTTTTTGAATAATGAAAGTTTCATAACTTTTTGAATGCTTCTTCATGATTATTAGAATATGTCATGAATACAAGTATCAAGCTCTGAGTATGCTTTGTTCACTGTTGGGCTGGTTAGAATTATACATTGATCTGAGCCTCAGATTTATTGAATGTTTAGAATTTGAGATACTGTTTTGCTGCATTGAGAAATTTGGGAACAGATAGGCAAAGAGATAGAAAGCAATTAAAACAAATACTCAGCAGAAAAATTTGAGTATTTTGCAAATTTTGGTACAGTTTAATGTTCCATTCACATAAATTCAATCCTCATGTGTTTCTTAACTACATTTTTTATTACTGTATACATAATGTAATAATGCAATAATGCATTATTGCATGACAGCTAGAGACTGAGTGTGAACAAATGGGGCCTTTGTTGTCTTTTCCTAGCGCTACTTCACAAACATGAGGGGGGAGGGGGATGTTATTTCATGTGTGGTGAGGTGGCAATGGGAATGAATAAAGGCAGACAGTGTGAATTGTGTGCATGTGTATATATGTATGTCTGTGTGTGTATATGTATGTGTACATTGAGGTGTATGGGTATGTATATTTGTGTGTAGGGACGTGTATGTAATTCATAAAAGAGCAAACCTACATTCACTGAGAACCAATCACTTTCCTCTCTTCCTACACGTACACATGCCTTACATCCTCGATAAAAACTTTTCACTGCTTCTAACAACTTGCCTCCCACACCATATATTCTTAATACCTTCCACAGAGCATCTCTATCAACTCTATCATATGCCTTCTCCAGATCCATAAATGCTACATACAAATCCACTTTCTTTTCTAAGTATTTCTCACATACATTCTACCCAAATGCATTGTAGCTACTTTGTAGCACTCAAGCTTCCCCATGCTTTCAGTCACTTGTTTACACTGGTTATTTTGGGCATTTATGGATGTCTTGTTCATTGGATTATGCTAAGGCCATGAGAGAGCCAAGGAATTTAGGAAAGTGACCTTGAATATTAGATGTGGACCATGATGCACCATTTGTTCATATGCTAACCAATGGAGATATTGATATAATTTTGCACCCTATGCCTAATGAAGATGGTAACATTGGTAACTTACTCAGTGGGTAATGGTACAGCAAATCAACTCTATATTTCATTTTCATTCCTAGCTATGTATATGATATAATAATACTTCTTTCATATCTGGGTTAACCTTGAAATGATTTTACCATTGCAAATCATATTTCATGACCCTATAGAAAATGATGATAACATTTCAAGAAATAAATGGCTTCATAAAGTTCCTCAAATTGCTGTATTTTATGAGCTGAAATCATTCATTGAGAATATTCTTTTCTTCTTTGATTATGCCTTTGCCATCATAACATCTATGTCCTTGATTGTGATCATTTGAATTCAATAAAAATATGTCTTGAGTTAGGAATTTTGACTTTATTATTATAGGCTTTGGTAGTATGGCAGATATTAAGCAATACTAAAATGGCAGTCAAGTTAAGAAGACAAGGATCAGAAAGGCTTACCAAGGGAATAGTTTACAGTATTCAGACCATAATCTGTGGGTCATGTTTCTGAAATATGTAAAATTCCAAACTTAAAGATTTTTGAAATGAAATTGATTCACAGTAGAGTGCAGCTGTAATCTTCAATAAAACTTAATATGATGTAAGAAAAAAATGATATTTCTATAGATAATAATGATTTGGTAAACAGAGAAGAGGTAGTAAAAGCTTTGCGGAAGATGAAAGCCGGCAAGGCAGCAGGTTTGGATGGTATTGCAGTGGAATTTATTAAAAAAGGGGGTGACTGTATTGTTGACTGGTTGGTAAGGTTATTTAATGTATGTATGACTCATGGTGAGGTGCCTGAGGATTGGCGGAATGCATGCATAGTGCCATTGTACAAAGGCAAAGGGGATAAGAGTGAGTGCTCAAATTACAGAGGTATAAGTTTGTTGAGTATTCCTGGTAAATTATATGGGAGGATATTGATTGAGAGGGTGAAGGCATGTACAGAGCATCAGATTGGGGAAGAGCAGTGTGGTTTCAGAAGTGGTAGAGGATGTGTGGATCAGGTGTTTGCTTTGAAGAATGTATGTGAGAAATACTTAGAAAAGCAAATGGATTTGTATGTAGCATTTATGGATCTGGAGAGGGCATATGATAGAGTTGATAGAGATGCTCTGTGGAAGGTATTAAGAATATATGGTGTGGGAGGCAAGTTGTTAGAAGCAGTGAAAAGTTTTTATCGAGGATGTAAGGCATGTGTACGTGTAGGAAGAGAGGAAAGTGATTGGTTCTCAGTGAATGTAGGTTTGCGGCAGGGGTGTGTGATGTCTCCATGGTTGTTTAATTTGTTTATGGATGGGGTTGTTAGGGAGGTGAATGCAAGAGTTTTGGAAAGAGGGGCAAGTATGAAGTCTGTTGGGGATGAGAGAGCTTGGGAAGTGAGTCAGTTGTTGTTCGCTGATGATACAGCGCTGGTGGCTGATTCATGTGAGAAACTGCAGAAGCTGGTGACTGAGTTTGGTAAAGTGTGTGAAAGAAGAAAGTTAAGAGTAAATGTGAATAAGAGCAAGGTTATTAGGCACAGTAGGGTTGAGGGTCAAGTCAATTGGGAGGTGAGTTTGAATGGAGAAAAACTGGAGGAAGTGAAGTGTTTTAGATATCTGGGAGTGGATCTGGCAGCGGATGGAACCATGGAAGCGGAAGTGGATCATAGGGTGGGGGAGGGGGCGAAAATTCTGGGAGCGTTGAAGAATGTGTGGAAGTCGAGAACATTATCTTGGAAAGCAAAAATGGGTATGTTTGAAGGAATAGTGGTTCCAACAATGTTGTATGGTTGCGAGGCGTGGGCTATGGATAGAGTTGTGCGCAGGAGGATGGATGTTCTGGAAATGAGATGTTTGAGGACAATGTGTGGTGTGAGGTGGTTTGATCGAGTAAGTAACGTAAGGGTAAGAGAGATGTGTGGAAATAAAAAGAGCGTGGTTGAGAGAGCAGAAGAGGGTGTTTTGAAATGGTTTGGGCACATGGAGAGAATGAGTGAGGAAAGATTGACCAAGAGGATATATGTGTCGGAGGTGGAGGGAACGAGGAGAAGAGGGAGACCAAATTGGAGGTGGAAAGATGGAGTGAAAAAGATTTTGTGTGATCGGGGCCTGAACATGCAGGAGGGTGAAAGGAGGGCAAGGAATAGAGTGAATTGGATCGATGTGGTATACCAGGGTTGACGTGCTGTCAGTGGATTGAATCAAGGCATGTGAAGCGTCTGGGGTAAACCATGGAAAGCTGTGTAGGTATGTATATTTGCGTGTGTGGACGTATGTATATACATGTGTATGGGGGTGGGTTGGGCCATTTCTTTCGTCTGTTTCCTTGCGCTACCTCGCAAACGCGGGTGACAGCGGCAAAAAAAAAAAAAAAATATACTATACACAATGGATGGGAATGAGTGAAAATTATTGGGAAGAGGAAAAGAAGGATGTGCAATTCTGCCATCACCAAGAGTAAGTTAGGTAAGCTCTCACACTGTTACTGAACAGTTTGTCACTTGCTTGTGGTTGCCTTGGTGTTGACTGTTTAGTGATAATGTGAGAACTTACCTAGAGGAAGAGATTAAGAACAATGTTAACACAAGGTGTGGGTTCATCTGCTGGTCATATCAGGCAACAGAGATTGCTGTGAATGGGTGGAGGCAGCAGGACAAGCAGTCCAATCAGAGAGTGACATACCAAGCGTGACCATCACTAGCAGAGTAACACAGTCCTACCGAATGATGAAGATAGTATATCCTAAGGAAGACCATTGAATGGTTGAAACAAAAGTAACACCTTATAGAAGAGGGAAAGTGAACCAACACTGTGACATAGGGCAAGAGGGTCAAGTTTGGAAGTTAGCCTGAGATTTTTTTATAAGTTGGACTGCTTTCAACTCAACTCTGTCAAGTAAGGATGCAGAGCTAGAACCACCACAGATGTGGGAGCAGTATTCCATACAAGGACGAATCAGTGCTTTGTATAATTAGAGCAACTGTTCAGAGTAAAAGAAGTTTTAACATCGAAATAGGACACCTATTTTTTTTTAGATAGTTTTAAGGTTTTAGATATCCTTTAAAGGAAACTAGAATATATGATTATTTGGAAATAGATTACAGTTTTAAGGTATCCTATTCATGGTAAAGAGTACTGAATTCCACAAAGTGAAATCAAATCACATGCAGCCAGTGTTAATTGCAGCTCACAGCCATGTTACCTTTGCATAGACAACCAATATCGATACTAAAGTTGCCTTTGTGATATTGACGGTTATCCAGCAACTGAGACTTTTTATCCTAGTAAGACTCAGCCAGATGAGCACTGTCTGTAATATCTGCATGAAGCTGTTATTATTAGCAGGATGCATCTATTCATTGGAAACAAAACAACATTTCCTTCTGTTTAATTATTTTGTGTAGGTTCCAAGAGAAATTCCAACTGAGTTTGAGGTTGTAATCCATCAGACTTCAATGAACTTCTTATCCCTGAGAAGAGGCGAGGAAGAAACCTCCAAATCTGCATTTAGTAAGAGATGATGAAAAGGGATGTGAGGGTGGGAAATCTGCCATGCTGTGATTTTCATGCTGTATGAACAGGACATATTTTTGTGGCAAGCCAGCTTTAGGTAAAGCTCAGTTACCTGAGAAATGCTAGAAATGATTTTTTTTTTCATTATTTGTAAGCTTGTATGAGATGGATATTTAGAGAGTTGGCTATTTTGTTTGAATAGTTAGGCTTCAAATGTCTGGGACCTGTTGACAGGGTAGGACTGTCAGGTATTCATCCTTCAACCTCTGTTAAGTGCAGAATAAAGTGAATGAAGTGATAAGTGTGAAAAAGTTAGAGAAGATTAAGCAATGACATTGAAAAGGATGAAAATGACCTCTTTTATATAAGAAATTATCTGATTGATTTTATTTTTTTTTTAGTGTGAATGTGATTGAACTGAGTAATTCACATAGCATGGAACTTTTTATTGATATTTCTATGTTTCAGAATAAAGAATAGCCTAACTGATATCCTAATAGCACTGGGTGCAGAAGATGAAATATTAAGAAAGGTAGAAGACAAGGAAGAAGAGGAGAAGAAAGACAAGGAGAAGCCAGAGAGAAAATGTGAAGCTCTGATCATCATTGCTTCTCTTATAACCTCCTGTCTTAGGTATTGTACTAATTTCTTGTATAATGTCATGATATATTGATGAGGTGACACCTGCACCTCTGTGTTGTTATCATTCCCTTCTGTCAAAGCAGAATGATGCACTTGTGTGTAGTCTAGGCCTCATAAAGGCTTGAAGATCAGACAATTATGTATAATTCATTTGATGCTGTGAATGGAGATATTAATATCATATGATGAAACGTCTTAGTGTGTAAAGTCAAAAATTAAAACAATTATAAGTGTAGAGGTCCTTGTTTCACTTTAACGTATTGAATACAAGTTAAAAGTGAGTGTGAATGATACCAGAGTTTGGATGTGATTGATCCACCACTGCAGAATTTGTAATAGAATTAATGACAATAGATAGACAGTTTTATGAATGTTGGAATGCTGCACTATTTTGTGAAGATCATGAAATAGGCTTTTGATAAATCTATAGTTAGTTGTCTGAGTAAATTCTGATTGCAGTAATGACAGATTAACAAGATGGTAGGAGATTTTCATTATATGTGTACACAGTGCCATCATTAGCAATCAAAATAGATTTAGCAATCAAAATTAGATTTTGATTTGGTAGCTATTGCACAAAAAATCATTGATATAGATTAAGAAAAGAAGTTGGCCTACTACAATTCACCTAGGAGACTTTATGTATCTCAGGTTTTGTGTTATAGGAATTTGCTAAACATTATATATTGATGCCTATTCTGTGGATAGCTTTTGAGCAAATCGTACACCCACCATCTAGTGTCACCCCCTTGATGGGAGTTCCCAGAAGGAATGGGTATCAAAGATATATATGAAAAAAACAATAGTTTCAGGAGTGGTATAGGATGTGTAGATCACGTGTTTGCTTTAAGGAATGTGTGTAAGAAATATGTAGAGAAACAAGGGGATTTGTATGTGGCATTAATGGATCTTGAGACAGCATATGACAGGGTTGATAATGATGCCTTGTGGAAGGTCTTATTAAGATATGGTGTGGGAGGAAAGCTCCTAGAAGCAGAGAGAAGTTTGTATCAAGAATGTTAGGCATGTGTGAGGGCCTGGGAAGTGAGTCAGTTGTTGTTCACCAATGATTCGAGTGAGAAACTGCAGAAGTATTTTTTTTTTATTTCAGAGCTCTGCACTTCACATCATCTAAATTGGATGCACTGGAACTGTTGGGAAAAGTATCTCAGTATGTTCCAGATGAGATCATTCTTGATCGTATCTTACCCTACATTGTAAGTGTGCCTTTTGTTAGCTAATAGGATTTTGAAAAACACTTGCATATTAGAAGCAGCCTGATGCCTTGTGGAAAGATATCTTTTATGAATATTTATAAATGTGTAAAGATTTTTTGGAAATGACATTTTTGAGTTGATAATACATGTAGAAATTTTAAATGTAATTTGTGGATGATGAGTTTAGGTTGGATATAGAATTACTTTAAACGTAGATGATATAAGACTAGTCAGAAATCATTATAGGCAAAAAACAGCTGTTATGCAGTTAACCATTTCAGCTTAGAATTGCAATGCATGATTGTCACATAGAACTTTAAGGTATTTTTTATGAATATTGATAAATGTTTAAACAGAAATTTGTAATTTGATAGTGCATAAAGAAATTGTAGATATAATTGCATATGGCTAATTTTGATGGATAGAGAATTACGTTAAAGATGCATGTAATACAAATGGCCAAAAATTATGTAAGGCAAAAAGTATGTAGAATCAATTATTTGGTAACTAATTCAGCTAAGAATTGCAATGTATGGCATGGTCATATTGTCTAAAGCTTATATTTTACAGTGATTTATATGCTTTATTTCTTTTAGAAGAAATATACTTAGGATGAATAGATGAAGAGAAAGGAAGTTACACTTAATTTAAGTAAGCCTGATGTATGCAAATGTTATCTATATGTGTATTATATTGAAGTAATGTGCCTTCAAACTTGCTCTTGTGTTTGCCTTTGTTATATGTGTATCATGTTGAAGCAGTGTGCATTCAAACTTTCAGTAGTGTTTGCTTATGTTATTTATGTATGTATTATCTTGAAAGAGTATGTCTCCAAATTTGCACTTGTGTTTGCTCATGTTATTCATGTATGTCTTATGTTGAAGCAGTTGCCTCCATACATGCACTTTTGTTAGCATGTGTCATTCATGTATGTCGTATGTTGAAGTACCATACCTCCAGACTTGCACTTGTGTTTTTTGTCTGCTTTGCTTTTGCCTAAAAGCAGGTAGAGATGAAATGAGGAAGAGATGGAGTTAGTATTTTGATGGACTATTGAATGTATTTGATGATAAGGTGGCAGATGTAGGGTCTTTTGGTCGGTGAGGTATGTGAAATGAGAAAGTAATGTAAAGTGGTTTGGTGAAGAGAGAAGAGGTGTTGAAAGCCTTATGTAAGATAAACTGTGGCAAGGCAGCTGGAGTAGATGTGTTGCAGTTGAATTTTTTAAGAAAGGGGATGACTGCATTGTTTAGTTAGTTAGGATTTTTAGTGTATGCATGGATCATGGTGAGGTGCCTGAGAAATGGGAGAATGCATGAATAGTGCTGTTATATTCAGGCAAGGGGACAAAGGTGAGTGTTCAGACTAAGGGAATATAAGTTTGTCGAGCGTACCTTGTAAGTGGTATGGAAGAGTAGTGATTGAGAGGGGTGATGACATGCACAGAACATCAGACTAATGAGGAACAATGTAGTTTCAGGAGTAGTTTAGGATGTGTGGATCAGGATTTTTGTGTGGCATTTATTGATGTGGAAAAATCATATGGAAGAGTTGATAGTTATTTAGCAGGAAAGCTAATGGAAACAGTGAGAAGCTTTTGTCAATAGTGGGAGATGTATGTGTGCATATGAAAGGTTAGTTTGCGGTAGGGGTGTGTGATGTTACCATGGCTACTGTTTGGTTTGTTTATTGGTAAGGTGATAATGGAGGTAAATGCAAAAGTCTTAGAAAGAGGTGCAATTATGCAGTCTATAGGGGGTAAGTGGCCTGCAATGTGAATCATTTGTTTTCTGATTACACAACACTGGTGGCAGATTTGAGTGAGAAACTGCGGAAGTTGGCACTGGTGGCAGATTTGAGTGAGAAACTGCAGAAGTTGGGATTAAATCTTAGGTAGTGTGTGAGAGGAGAGAGTTGAGAGTGAATGTGAATAAAAGCAATATTATTAGGTTTAGCAAGGCAAATAATGAAGAGGTTACTTGGGACATGAGTTTGAATGGATAAAATATGGGGAAAGTGAAGTGTTTTAGGTACTTAGGAGTGGACATGGTAGTGAATGGAACTATGGAAATGGAATAGAGTCATAGGGTGGGTAAGGGGAAGAAAGTTCTTGTTTCACTGAGGGATGTGTGGAAAGGAAAGAGAGGTCTTTATCTGGGAGGATGGAAGTGGTTATGTTTGAAAGTATAGCAGTTCCAATGCTATTGTAAGGATGCAAGGCATGGGCCATAGATGAGGGTGTGCAGAGGAGGTTGAGTATGTTGGAAATCAAATGTTTAAGGATAGTATGTGGTGTGAGGTGGTTTGATTGAGTAATGAAAGGATAAGAGAAAGGTATGTTAATAAGAAGAGTGTGGTTGAGTTCCACCTCCTCCATAGTTTCCCCCTTTTCCTTGTTTCTTCAATTTCTTTCATGCATACCCCCTTAGTCACCCTTTCCTCACTTATCCTCCCCCTATTTCCAAACCATTTCAGGGCAATCTCTTTAGCTCTCTCATACATACTGGTCATACTAGCACAGCTCACTCTTATCCCATCACTACTTATTTGATCAATGCTCCTTACACTACACATTGTCCTCAAACGTTTCCAGCACATTCACCGTACCCTTTACATTTTTGTCAAAGGCCTATGCCTCACATTGGTATAGCACCGATGGGACTACTGTACCCATCTTTTCCCCTTAAATACACTACTGCTTCCATTTGTGTATCCACTCCCAGGTATCTGTAACACTTCCACTTCCTCCAAATTCTCTTCATTCGAACTCACACTCCAAGTGGCTGCCTCTACTTTCACTGCTAAATCTAATGACCTTGCTTTAATTCACATTTGAACTTTCTTTTATTCACATTTGCTCTCATCTTTCTCCTTTCACATGCTCTCAGAGTTAGAAACCAGCTTCTGCAGTTTCTAACTCAAATTTGCCACCAGCACTGTATCATCAACAAACAACTAACATACCTCTTAGGTCTTCCTACCCCCAGCTAACTGCTTACCTGCTCGTCTCTTCAGAACCCCTGCATTCACCTCTTTTCAACACTACAGTCATGAACAGATTAAACACCCTTGAACCTTTAATTTGGAGGTGCATTATTGAACTTTAGAAAAATATTGCCCTATAAACCCTTAATGGAAGGCTTCAGTGAAATTGTTTTTGAAAGAGATGCATACATGTAATGTTGGAGAATTTAAACATCTTGTAGTCAAAAAGATGTAGTGTTAGGTTAATTTTTGACAAATTCATTTACAGTTCCATCTCCTCCATGATGGTGAGCCACGTGTGCGTGTCTTCGCACTTCATACAATCACTCATTGTCTTACTCTTGTCTCAAGTGTACCAAGATCTGATGCCAACATATTTCCAGAGTACATCCTTCCTAACCTTGCTGATGTAAGTAGTATATTTTAAAGACTGGTTTCAGAAAACTTTAATTTCTAGATTAAAGAAGTCACAGTTGATGCTGTTTTTTTCCATTGTCTTTCTTGATGATAATACATATTGAACATTTTCTGTGCAGTGTTTGTTACTGATAATGAATTCTCTTTAGTCTTCTTCGTGCTATCTTTTAGATTTGTTACATCATCTAATTCTGGACTGGCTATACATATTTACATGTTTCACAGCCACTGTGGTTGTGAATGCTCATGTACATCAATATCCATCATAATGCACATAGTTATTCAACAAGGATTCTATTGTGATTAGCTGTTTGTAATCATCTTGTTGTATTATTGGTCTGATAGTGGTTAGAGTTGCTGACGGTGATGCATTCATAGCCTGTCCAGGATTGGGCACAGAGGTTCAAATTCTGGTTGTGGCAGTCAGTTTACAGTCACCCCTGCTGTTCACCTCCGTATGGGTTGGTTGATGAAATGGGTACCTGGTTTAAGTGGAGGGGTTGAAAAAGAGGGCAAATGAGAGTTGGGGTGAGCAAGTATCAATAAACTTTAAGGAGAATAAGATGTTTTGGAAGGAGGTAAATAGTGTATGAAAGACAAGAGAACAAATGGGAACATTCATGAAAGGAGCAAGAGGGGAAGTTATAACAAATAATGATGAGGTGAGAAGGGGATGGAGTTATTATCTTGAAGGATTGTTAAATGTGTTTGATGATAGAATGGCATATATAGGGTTTTGCTGTGTTTGATGATAGAATTGCAGATGTAGGGTTATTTGGTTGGGGTGGCATGCAAAGTGAAAGAGTCATGGAGAGTGCTTTGGTGAAGAGAGGAGAGGTGGTGAAAGCCTTACATAAGATGAAATGTGCCATGGTGGCTGGAGTGGATGGTATTGCTGTTGAATTTATCAAGAAAAGGGGTGACTGTATTGTTGATTAGTTGGTGAGGATTTTCAGTGTATGCATAGATCATGGTGAGGTACCTGAGGATTGGTGGAATGCATGTATAGTGCCATTGTATAAATGCAAGGGGGATAAAGGTGAGTATTCAAACTACAGAGGTGTAAGTTGTTGATTGATTGAGAGGATGAAGGCATGTACACAGCATCAGATTAGGGAGGAGCAGTGTGTTTTCAGAAGTGTTAAAGGATTTGTGGACCAGGTGTTTGCTTTAAAGAATGTGTTGAGAAAGACTTAGAAAAACAGATGGATTTGTATGTGGCATTTATGGGTCTGTAGAAGGCATATGATAGGGTTGATAGAAATCTTTATTGGAAGGTATTAATAATATACACTGTGGTAGGAAAGCTGCTAGGAACAGTCAAAAGTTTTCATCAGGGGTGTAAGGCTTGTGGTCAAGTAGGAAGAGAGGAGAGTGAATGGTTCCAAGTGAAGGTTGCTCTGCAGCAAGGATGTGTGACATCACCATGGTTCAATTTGTTTATGGATTGGGCACTGAGGGAGTAAATGCAAGAGTCCTAGAGAGAAGGGCAGGGGGATGAATGGGCCTGGGAAGTGAATCAACTGTTGTTTGCTGATGATGTAGCATTGATAGCAAATTTGAGAGAAACTGCAGAAGTTGGTGACTAAGTTTGGAAGAATGTGTGAAAGGAGAAAATTAGAGTAAATGTAAGTAAAAGCAAGGTTATTAGGTTCAGCAAGGTTGAGGGACATGGTAGTTGGGATGAGTTTGAATGGAGAAGA
The DNA here is from genome assembly GCF_036320965.1 of Panulirus ornatus. Taxonomy (NCBI): domain Eukaryota; kingdom Metazoa; phylum Arthropoda; class Malacostraca; order Decapoda; family Palinuridae; genus Panulirus; species Panulirus ornatus. The sequence goes on from NC_092241.1 coordinate 52,076,362, forward strand.
CTTGGAGGAAGTGAAGCATTTTAGATATTGGGAAGTAGACATGGCAATGAATGGAACCATGGCAGCAGAAGTGACTCTAATGGTAGGGTAGGGAATGATGTTCTGGGAGCACTGAAGAAAGAGAGGAAAGAGAGAATGTTTTGTTAGGGCAAAAATGCATATGTTTGGAGAAATAGTAGACCCAACATGGGTTGGGCTATAAATAAGGCTGTGTGGAGGAGAGTGGATGTGTTGGAAGTGAAATGGTTGAGGACAATATGTGGTGTGAAGTGGTTTGATATTGAGTACATAATGAAAGGGTAAGAGAGATATGTGGTAAACAAGAGAGTGTGGTTGAGAGAGCAAAAGGGGTTTACTTAAAAGATTTGGACATCTGGAGAGAATGAGTGAGGAAGTGTTGACAAAGAGGATATATGTGTCAGAAGTGAAGGGAACAAGGAGAACAGGGAGACAAAATTGGAGATGGAAGGATGGAGTGAAAAAGATCCTGAGCAACAGGGGACTTAACATGCAGGAGGGTGAAAGGTGTGCATGGGGTAGAGTGAATTGGAATGATGTAGTATATTAGGGTTGATGTGTTGTTGATGAACTGAACCAGGGCATGTGTCCCTTTTCTGCCTCTCTGAAAATCTAATTTGTTGCAAGTTCTTATCAGTTTCCTCTCCTGTTATAATGCACAGCATGTTACAAACAACTTTCAGCAGAGATATTAGTCTGTGGTTTGATGCATTATTCGAGTCTTTCTTAAAAGTAAACACAATATTTGGTCACTTCTGTGTAAGTGGCATGTGAAAGAAGACAGGTCTTATTGGACAGATCACTCTAGCTTGCAAAGTGAAAAGATGAATATTTAGATAAGTATAGATGAGGATTTGTGATTGAATTGAGGGGCTAAATACATATATAGTCACTTTAATGTGTTACACACTAAGTTAATTTGTCATTTGAGACATTTCTTTGTTCATACCACCTCTATATCCAAAATGCTTCCATTGTATCTGGCACCCAGTCATTCCTCTAGCAGCTTCTTCTGGAAAATCACAAGCTATAATTAGTTCTTTCACTACATCCCTTCATCTCATCCAAGTTGTACCTCTTCTCTTAATACTTCCAGCTGCATGTGATCCAGGCTATGTAAATGAAAAGAGAGTTAAAGATAATAGAATGGACTGTGAGTTGAATATGATCAGTTTGGTGAAAAACAATCATAATGGAGTACTCAGGTTTGGAAATATGTCAGTGAATAATCCCTGTCAAACCCTGAGCCTGAGATAAATTTTCATTGATTTGTTACTTTTGTTTTATGTTTTACCTTGACAATATACCTTTTCACCTATGTATGGACTGGTTAGCATTTTAAGTCTTAAAATGATTTGTTAGCCTGCTTTACAGAGATTTTGATATGATGAGTAATAATTCTTTTTTTCATACTTTTGCTATTATCCATGTGGTTGAGGTAGCACCTGGGACAGCTGACTGACCTTTAGGGGAAAATATCCTTGCTTAGCTCCTTCATCTAAACCTTATTTTAGAAAGTAATACAGGAGGCAAGGAGCTCCAGTCCCTTGCTCCCTCCCCAATATTACAAGCAGAGGATATGTTGGTAAAATTCTTTCTCCCCAGTTCCCTGGAATACTCTGTTTTATACATATACTGTAATATTACTAGTAGTGTGATTTCTGCAGTTCTTCATAGTGTGTGCAGTGAAACTGCTAATGTTGTTTTAAGATTTTGTAAGTGAATCAGCATATCTTTCATTAGCAAGTTCTGAGTAACATCAGTAAGTAAAAATTTAATTCTTGTGCATTATATGATGGTGTACTGGTAATATTTTATAGAAAAAATAGAAAAAAGTAAAGTAATATTATTTGCTAGAAAGGTTTTCAATAATATATTTATTCTAAGCATCTGAACCTTGTACTCAATTTGTTGATGAACTGTTGATGACACTGTTGTAATTAATCTGTTACTACAGATCACTCAAGATGAAGCTGTCATTGTGCGTCAAGCTTATGCAGAAAATATTGCAACCATAGCGGAAACAGCCTTGAGGTGAGAGCTTTGACATGATTTTCTATGTGGTTTTCATAGAAAAAATGTTTTCTTACCACAGTGCATGATAAATCAAGCAACATTAGGTCAGGAAGTTAGCTTTGGTATGACAGCATTGAAACAATTATGGTAAAATCCATTGTGAAAAATTTCTTTGAAACAGACTTTTTGTAAGTGTTATTGGCAAATGATCACTAAAAAATATGGTTCCTAGTACGTGTGAATTGATATACAATACCTTTGTTGATGATTTGTGTATGTATGATTACATTTGGTTAACTCTCAAATGGTAGAATGAATGGGAAATTCCATTACCATGTGCACACCTAAAAAAAAACTCTTCTTCATGAAATGTTGTGTTTTCACATGCAGTTTCTTCTGTTTCTCCCACACACATTCCTCAAAGCAAACACCTGATCCACACATCCTCTACCACTCCTGAAACCACATTGTTCCTCTCCAATCTGATGCTCTGTGCTTTCAGTCACCTTGTCAGTCACCATTTATCTAAGTAGCTTTCTCAGTCACTGCTTATATATAGCTTATCCAGTACACTAGGCAATCTATCTATCTATATCTCTGATGTCTGTTCCCTCCTGGAACTCCCTCGAAGAGGTAACCATGGATAAAGTCTCCATAACTGGTGAACTCCAGTGCCGTTTCTTAGCCTTTAGTGCCTCACCCTTAACAGGCCACTGGTAAAGGGCAACTCTCATGCAGTGTTTCCAGAGGATCCTACCTAACGTTCTTAAAGACTACTTCTACCTAATATGTCTTCCTAATGTTCCTGTCTAATGTTACAACCTACTACTTCTACCTAATGATCCTGCCTTGTGTTCCTACTTAATGCTCCTGCCTTATGACTTACCAACTACTTCTCTCTATTGCTCTTATCATTATGCCAAAAGGCAGGGCTAGCACATAGCACTTACCACAGGAAAATCTAGAGTTATAAAGAATGAGTTGTGTGACTTAAGTATTGTCAAGGGTTATGTGTGACAAGATTGCATGATTGTGGACAGAATGCCAGCAGTCCACATTTGGGTGAAACAGAAAAAAGACAGTTATCTGTGTCAGAGGAATGCATCTTGAGAACCACTTAAGTGCTGGCTCACTACACAACCATCACTAAATTTCCCTACACCCAGGCGGGTAGTGCTGGTAATATACCTCTGTTGTCAGTGGCTGCATACCTGCTACTGCCTACCTTAGCAAGCTAATATCTCTGTAATTTAAACACTCACCTTCATCCCCCTTGCCTTTATACCATGGCACTATACATTATAATAATATTGATGATAATGATAGTAGTACAGTAATGATGATAATTATGATTATAACAGTAATGATAATAGTATTGGTAGTAGTAGAAGAAGAACTATATTACACTGCACACTAAAAATGAATGGGAGTAAGGGTGTGGTCACCACATCTAGGATGATCCTTTCTCACTTCAGAACTCATTTCTTACTTAGGCACAGTATTGGTGGTGAATAACATGAGTGCATGTAGAAATATCACACTGCACAGCAATGTTACACTGTTCATGAATGATGTGCTACAATCAAGATATGCTTGGAAACTACAGCTTTTTGCTGTCATCTGCTGCTCAGGTCCTGTTATGCCTTGATTACATCCATGAAAATTAAGTGTTTTTGTTACATACCATAATCTGCTGTTTTCCTGACAGGACAAAGACTAAAGGTGAGGGTGGTGGGGTTTCATGCTAGCATTCCTTCTCCTTCCTCCTACTGAAATTGCTCAGTAAGTCACCAGTTTTTTTCACATATCAAATCATATTCTTCTTTACTTTCCTTATCAGGTGATAGATACGATACATGTACCTCCTTATTACTTAGATCATCCAAATGTGTATTTGTATTTTCCTATTGGCTACTGTATGTATGACCTGAGAGGTTGACAGTCATGCACCTAAATTAGTGATTGTAAGGGTATTGTGGTGAGTTGAATTTATTCCTGCACCTGCAGTGCAATGCAAGAGGCCTATGTAGGCTACCAGTGGTATGATATGTTGGCTGGATATTTAAACAGAGGTGGGAGAACTTAATTAGCCATGTTAGAGTGGCTACTCTTCCCAATCAGATCTTCACATCATGATGGGTGCTGTACAAGATTAATTCTTCCCACACAAAGTGCTTCACAGTGTACCTGAAAGTTTGAGATATTCAAAAAAAAGGAAGAAAGGAAAAAGAGGAATGTGTAAATAAGTGAATGTCTGTTTTGCACATGGAAAGGAGGTAGTTGAATTGTAAATTTTTAATGAGGCTTAGAACCGAAAATACAAGAAGATTGTAGCACTTGATTTTCTTCTGGAGTCTGGGAATAGGATGATATGCTAGATAAAGACAGGAGTATGATGCCAAATGAACAGCTTTTGTAAGTAGTAAGAACATTATTGCTAAGAAAGTTAAGTTAGAAATATTTATATTGCTGCCGCACATGTGAAGCATGGATCATGCCAGCTGTAAAATCTAAACATGAAGACTAAGTGATTTAAAAATCTTAGTTGATAAGCAGTGAAGGATGATTCTGTATTAATTTCCTGTAGGGAATATTTTCACTATTTTTTATGGAAATGATTATATTTGATGGTACTGTAATTCCAATGATATATGGCTGCAACACATGGGCTATGGATGAAATGTGCTGAGGATGATGTGTTGGAAATGAAATGTGCAGAGGATATTGTGTTATGAGGAGGGTTAGTTATATGATAAAAGGGTAGGAGAGAAGATTATGGTTGAGAGAGTTGAGGAAGTTGTGTTGAAATGGTTTGGTTATATGGAGAGAATAAGTGAGGCGAGGTAAATAAAAGGATATATGTGTCAGAAGCAGAGTAGATAAGGATAAGGGGGAGACCAAAATGGATATGGATGGAGTCCTAAAGATCTTGAGTGCTTGGAGCCTGAACATGCTGGTGCTTGGAGGGTGTGCATGGGATGGAATGAATAGACATGATGTGGTTTATGGTGAGCAACATGCTGTCATTGGAGTGAACCAGGGCATATGAAGCAAATGGAGGAAAACAAAGAAAGGCCTGTAGGGCCTGGTTGTGGATAAGGAGCTGTAGTTTTGGTTCATTATAAACGGCAGCTGGATGTGAGTGGATGAGGCCTTTTCTATATCTGTTATATCTGTTTATGCAGGAAATGGCAAATAAGTATGAGAAAAATTTGAAAATTATTCCAAGATAGAATTAAAGGGCCTATAGTGGGAAACAGAATGGGATTTGAGAAGTAAAAGCGATCATTTTCATGAATAATGTTATTGTTTTCCAGAGTTTTTGAATGTGTTTTGTCAAGCCTCCTTTACTTTAATATTTCCTGCTTCCACGTTTCATCTCATTTGTTTCTTGCTGAGGCTTGCTTCTTTTTTTTCCCCTCATGTTTTTTCATGTAAAGAGTCAGCAACATCATTTATATGCATCAGGTAATTAGTAAATTTCATAAGTTTATTTGTGTGATGTACAGGGAATTCTTAGGTTACTGAGATAAAAAGGAGTGTGATGTATCAGTTTTGCAAGACTCAGAATTTTAGATATGAAAAAAATCAATTGTGGGAAATATGCATATTGGTGAATTTTAGATATTAGAAAAAATAAAATGTGGAAAATGTGCATATTGGATAATCATGGATTTCTTTACCATGCATTTTATGTACCATGATCATGATGGAGCTGAATGTACATGGGTTTACTGTTTCATCATGAAGTATTTTAGACAAAACATTCTTTTTATTACGACTAAGCATGAAATCATCCTACAGGTTCCTTGAGTACAGCCAACTTCAGGGAATGATGACATCCTACAGCTATGAGGCAGAGTTGGCAACATTACAGGAGGTCATTCAACAGAAGGTGGCGACAATGTTTTCAGACTCCTCAAATGTAGTTAAACGGACTCTTATGGAGAAGACTGTCACAAAACTTTGTGTCTTCTTTGGTAAACAAAAAGGTAAGTTAATTGACATACAAGGAGAGGTTAGAGGCTATGAATTTCCCTATAGTATTTGTGAGAAGAAAGATGGGAGACATAATTACAACTTTTAGATTTCTGGATAAGATTGATAGTGTCATTAGTAAAGAGTTCTTTGAAATAAGCAAAAAGGGTAAACCAGAGGTCATAGCAAGATTTTAGACAAGAACACACTAGTGAAGATTTGAAGAAGCTTTATCATAGTTAAAGAGTTGTGAATGAATGTAGTGAGCCAAATGATAAGATGTGTATAGACTAGTGATGGTCTGAATGTATGTTTTTCAGTATTCGCGAATTCAAGTGCAAATGCGAATATTCTGTTTATGACAGAAATGTGAGTTATTCATATTATTTTGTACAAATTAGTTTCAATTGTAGGAGTTTCAGCCATAGAAAATTGAATGAAAAAATTTCTTTCAAATTTTTATGATACCAGGATGCAGGATAAAGACCCAACTCTTACATGCATCTGTCCGCCCATTGAAAGAGGAATTTTGATTTTAGTTCATATTCGTACTTTGCAACTGTTTTACACTGGAATGATATCACAAACAAGTGAAAAATATTTTGATATAAGGATTTAATAGTTGAATTTGGTTATTAGGAGCATATATTTAAGAAATAAAAGCTTCTCAGCTCTCTCTGCAGAAAGCCTATTCCTGATTTCATCATATATCAGACCGGCACCAAAGAACAGTTGTTCACTGGCAACACTTGATGGAGAGCAAACCACGTACGTCCGGGCTGACTAAGAGAGAATAGAATACATTTCCTTATGCATTGTCCTACAATGGATCTTCAGCCTCAGCAATGTGTTTCTCATTGTGGTACTTGTCAATGATCTATTATGTTTGCTGACTTTGCTGTGAAAGCTGGTTCAACCCCAGTATACCACATCATTCCAGTTCACTCTATTCCTTGTATGCCTCTCACCCTCCTGTATGTTCAGGCCCCAATTGCTCAAGATCTTTTTCACTCCATCTTGGCCTCCTGCTTCTCCTTGTTCCCTCCACCTCTGGCACATGTATCCTCTTTGTCAACCTTTTCTCACTCATTTTCTCCGTATGTCCAAACCATTTCAACACGCCCTCTTCTGCTCCCTCAACCACACTGTTTTTATTACCACACATCTCTGTTTCCCTTTCATTACTTACTCGATCAAGCCACCTCACACCACACATTGTCCTTGAACATTTCATTTCCAACACATCCACCCTCCTCTGTACAACTCTTTCTATAGCTCAAGCCTCGCAACCATATAATATTGTTGGAACTACTGTTCCTTCAAACATACCCATTTTTGCTCTCTGAGATAATGTTCTCTCCTTCCACACATTCTTCATTGCTCCCAGAACCTTTGCTCCCTCCCCAACCCTGTAACTCACTTCCGCTTCCATGGTTCCATTCGCTGCTAAGTCCACTCCCAGATATCTAAAACACTTCACTTCCTCCAACCTTTCTCCGTTCAAACTTAAATCCCAGTTAACTTGTCCCTCAACTCTGCTGAACCTAATAACCTTGCTCTTATTCACATTTACTCTCAACGTTTTCCTTTCACATACTTTTCCAAACTCATTCACCAACTTCTGCAGTTTCTCACTCGAATCAGCCACCATTCCTGTATCAGCAGTGAACAGAAAATGACTCACTTCCCATGCCATCTCATCCCCAACTGACTGCATACTCGCCCCTCTCTCCAAAACTCTTGCACTTACCTCCCTGACCATCCCATCCATAAAAGAATTAAACAACTATGAGACATCACACACCCCTGCCGCAGACCGACCATCACTGAGATCCAATCACTCTCTTCTCCTCCTACTCGTGAACATACCTAACACATATATATTTCTTCTTCATAAGTGTTTGCCATTTCCCATGTGAGCAAGGAAGCATCAAGAACAGATGACAGAGCCTTAGAGGGAAAACTCCTTACTTAGCTCCTTGCTCAGTTCCTTCTATTGAAAAGTCGTACAGGAAGGGAGGATTTTCAGCCACTTGCTTCCGCCCGTCTTAGTCACCTGTGACACGCAGGGAATACATGGGCAGTATTGTCTGTCCTGTCCCCTAGCCTATTGCTTCTCCATAATGTTTGTACTATTTTACCAAAAGGCAGGTTTAGTTATGAAGATCGAGTTGTGTGAGTTACATGTTATCAGGTGTTTTTTTGTGACATGTTGATTTTGTATGTTAGTGGAAAGAATGCTAGCAGTCCATACATGGGTATGGCTGAAAGAAAAGACAGTTACCGTAAATATCATAAATATTTTCCCTCGTCTCTTTTTTCCTTCATTTTCATCTCTATATTTCAATGAAGCCCTGGCTTTAATGTGGACTTTCCCCTATGACTGGAGCCTCCAACATAAGAAAAAAAGATGAGAAAATGAATTCATAAAAAGATATATGGATAAATGAATGAAAAACCCATAAAACTGTACATATGAAATCCAAAGATGTGGTATGCACAAAGAGGGAGAACACCTTAAATATTTGAGGCCTGAGACTTTTCACCACTTTGCTTGCAATCATCAGAAACACCATGGGGTGTACAGTTGAGAAGCTTAACAGTGCCCTGGATAAGTACTTACAAGATGTACTAGTCCAGCCAGGCTGACATTTACTTGGGTCAATGGGCTGTGGCTTCCAATAGCTTGGGTTGACCAATGACTCAGTCTAGCAGCCTGCGACCAGCCCAAATTGTAGGGATAGAAAGTCCATGAAGACTTCAGAAGGTATACACAATGATTTCTTATAACTGTTTTAGATAATAGTTTATAGTATGGAATGGGTGGAAGTTTGCAGATACTGAATTATGAAGAGTAAATGATAAAAGATGGAGTGTAGAGGTTATAGGGACATTTGATGAAAGTGGAAAAAGAGAGGGAACAAGTCATAGTGAGCAAACCAAAGGGCAGATAAGAGTTATTAAGGAAGAAGTATGAATTTCAGAGTGGATGTTAATTTTCATTGGGTGCATGCAGTAATCTTGCTGTTTTGAAAAAGATCATGCCTGAGTTAACGTGCTTTAAAAACCAGAAATTATATGTACAATATAGATATATAGATATGCATATCTTATAACTATATTGTTTCTTTATAGCAAATGATGTACTGTTATCTCATATGATAACATTCCTGAACGACAAACATGACCGCCACCTTCGGTTGTCATTCTTCACCAGTATTGTGGGTGTTGCAGCATATATAGGTTGTCATTGTGCAGATATACTAAAGCCTCTACTACTCCAGGTGTGTAAATCAATTTGTATTATCATATCAATGTTTGATAAGGCTGTGTTTATCATTGCAGAGCTTACTTTTAGCAGACAAATTTTGCTTTTTCTAGAGCAGAGTTTCTATCCTGTCTCAAAAATAAAACTATTTAAACTGTGTATAATGACTTTCACATGATTTTGTACATGCAGAACTTCCATTACATTAAAGCTGAAACAGCATTCAGAAGACTTGAATGTTCAAGTATTGATGTTGGATCATTGACCCTAAACTACATACAGATCTGCAGTTGTAAAAGAAGCACAGGAAATTTTGCTTGTGATAACCAGTATTGTTTACAGAAAAGCTCTTGTCCTGACCTCATTGCTTTAGAAATTAGATACGTCAGACTTTTAAGTTATGGAAAAATAAGTACATGACGCACCGGATGTCAGTGGGTAGAGATATCAGAGGAAACTAAACTTAAAACTGAAAATATATGAAAGTTAGTAAAAGATAGACTGGTATTTGTAATTATACGTAGGATAATATGTCTTGATATATGTTTTGATAACATTTTCTCTTTTTATTAAAAGAACTATGATGTGAGTGAATAAAATTTTCAACAGCTTCTTTATTACACTAATGTGATTTATAGGGACTCAGTGATGCAGAGGAATCTGTGGTTGTGGCGGCAATTGAGGCTATGACTTCACTTACAGAGTTGGGTCTTTTTCCCACTCATCTTCAGTGTGATCTCTTGGCCCATACTGCACCACTGCTCATACATCCTAATCTTTGGATACGTCAGGTAGGGTTTTACTTTAACCCATAGACTGTGGCTACTGTGGATAGATAATGTACCTCCAGTACAGCACATATCATTAAATTTTTAAATGGTCCAATTAATGTTTCTCCAACACAGGACACAGTGAACAAGTACGAGAATATATATATATATATATATATCCCTGGGGATAGGGGAGAAAGAATACTTCCCACGTATTCCCTGCGTGTCGTAGAAGGCGACTAAAAGGGAAGGGAGCGGGGGGCTGGAAATCCTCCCCTCTCAATTTTTTTTTCTTTTTTATTTTCCAAAAGAAGGAACAGAGAAGGGGGCCTGGTGAGGATATTCCCTAAAAGGCCCAGTCCTCTGTTCTTAACGCTACCTCGCTAATGCGGGAAATGGCGAATAGTATGAAAGAAAGATATTTTTTTTTTTTTTTTTTTTTTTTTTTTTTTTTTTTATACTTTGTCGCTGTCTCCCGCGTTTGCGAGGTAGCGCAAGGAAACAGACGAAAGAAATGGCCCAACCCCCCCCCCCATACACATGTACATACACACGTCCACACACGCAAATATACATACCTACACAGCTTTCCATGGTTTACCCCAGACGCTTCACATGCCTTGCTTCAATCCACTGACAGCACGTCAACCCCTGTATACCACATGACTCCAATTCACTCTATTTCTTGCCCTCCTTTCACCCTCCTGCATGTTCAGGCCCCGATCACACAAAATCTTTTTCACTCCATCTTTCCACCTCCAATTTGGTCTCCCTCTTCTCCTCGTTCCCTCCACCTCCGACACATATATCCTCTTGGTCAATCTCTCCTCACTCATTCTCTCCATGTGCCCAAACCATTTCAAAACACCCTCTTCTGCTCTCTCAACCACGCTCTTTTTATTTCCACACATCTCTCTTACCCTTATGTTACTTACTCGATCAAACCACCTCACACCACACATTGTCCTCAAACATCTCATTTCCAGCACATCCATCCTCCTGCGCACATCTCTATCCATAGCCCACGCCTCGCAACCATACAGCATTGTTGGAACCACTATTCCCTCAAACATACCCATTTTTGCTTTCCGAGATAATGTTCTCGACTTCCACACATTTTTCAAGGCTCCCAAAATTTTCGCCCCCTCCCCCACCCTATGATCCACTTCCGCTTCCATGGTTCCATCCGCTGACAGATCCACTCCCAGATATCTAAAGCACTTCACTTCCTCCAGTTTTTCTCCATTCAAACTCACCTCCCAATTGACTTGACCCTCACCCCTACTGTACCTAATAACCTTGCTCTTATTCACATTTACTCTCAACTTTCTTCTTCCACACACTTTACCAAACTCAGTCACCAGCTTCTGCAGTTTCTCACATGAATCAGCCACCAGCGCTGTATCATCAGCGAACAACAACTGACTCACTTCCCAAGCTCTCTCATCCCCAACAGACTTCATACTTGCCCCTCTTTCCAAAACTCTTGCATTCACCTCCCTAACAACCCCATCCATAAACAAATTAAACAACCATGGAGACATCACACACCCCTGCCGCAAACCTACATTCACTGAGAACCAATCACTTTCCTCTCTTCCTACACGTACACATGCCTTACATCCTCGATAAAAACTTTTCACTGCTTCTAACAACTTTCCTCCCACACCATATATTCTTAATACCTTCCACAGAGCATCTCTATCAACTCTATCATATGCCTTCTCCAGATCCATAAGTGAGTAACATAAGGGTAAGAGAGATGTGTGGAAATAAAAAGAGCGTGGTTGAGAGAGCAGAAGAGGGTGTTTTGAAGTGGTTTGGGCACATGGAGAGGATGAGTGAGGAAAGATTGACCAAGAGGATATATGTGTCGGAGGTGGAGGGAACAAGGAGAAGAGGGAGACCAAATTAGAGGTGGAAAGATGGAGTGAAAAAGATTTTGTGTGATCAGGGCCTGAACATGCAGGAGGGTGAAAGGAGGGCAAGGAATAGAGTGAATTGGAGCGATGTGGTATACTGGGGTTGACGTGCTGTCAGTGGATTGAAGCAGGGCATGTGAAGCGTCTGGGGTAAACCATGGAAAGCTGTGTAGGTATGTATATTTGCGTGTGTGGACGTATGTATATACATGTGTATGGGGGGGGTTGGGCCATTTCTTTCGTCTGTTTCCTTGCGCTACCTCGCAAACGCGGGAGACAGCGACAAATAAAAAAAAAATATATATATATATATATATATATATATATATATATATATATATATATATATATATATATATATATATATCTTTCTTTCATACTATTCGCCATTTCCCGCATTAGCGAGGTTGCGTTAAGAACAAAGGACTGGACCTTTGAGGGAATATCCTCAAATGGCCCAATTCTCTGTATGTTTGAGGAAAGGAACCTGGATGTTTTGGCTCTGAGTGAAACGAAGCTCAAGGGTAAAGGGGAAGAGTGGTTTGGGAATGTCTTGGGAGTAAAGTCAGGGGTTAGTGAGAAGACAAGAGCAAGGGAAGGAGTAGCAATACTCCTGAAACAGGAGTTGTGGGAGTATGTGATAGAATGTAAGAAAGTAAATTCTCGATTAATATGGGTAAAACTGAAAGTTGATGGAGAGAGATGGGTGATTATTGGTGCATATGCACCTGGGCATGAGAAGAAAGATCATGAGAGGCAAGTGTTTTGGGAGCAGCTGAATGAGTGTGTTAGTGGTTTTGATGCACGAGACCGGGTTATAGTGATGGGTGATTTGAATGCAAAGGTGAGTAATGTGGCAGTTGAGGGAATAATTGGTATGCATGGGGTGTTCAGTGTTGTAAATGGAAATGGTGAAGAGCTTGTAGATTTATGTGCTGAAAAAGGACTGATGATTGGGAATACCTGGTTTAAAAAGCGAGATATACATAAGTATACTTATGTAAGTAGGAGAGATGGCCAGAGAGCGTTATTGGATTACGTGTTAATTGACAGGCGTGCGAAAGAGAGACTTTTGGATGTTAATGTGCTGAGAGGTGCAACTGGAGGGATGTCTGATCATTATCTTGTGGAGGCTAAGGTGAAGATTTGTATGGGTTTTCAGAAAAGAAGAGTGAATGTTGGGGTGAAGAGGGTGGTGAGAGTAAGTGAGCTTGGGAAGGAGACCTGTGTGAGGAAGTACCAGGAGAGACTGAGTACAGAATGGAAAAAGGTGAGAACAATGGAAGTAAGGGGAGTGGGGGAGGAATGGGATGTATTTAGGGAATCAGTGATGGATTGCGCAAAAGATGCTTGTGGCATGAGAAGAGTGGGAGGTGGGTTGATTAGAAAGGGTAGTGAGTGGTGGGATGAAGAAGTAAGAGTATTAGTGAAAGAGAAGAGAGAGGCATTTGGACGATTTTTGCAGGGAAAAAATGCAATTGAGTGGGAGATGTATAAAAGAAAGAGACAGGAGGTCAAGAGAAAGGTGCAAGAGGTGAAAAAAAGGGCAAATGAGAGTTGGGGTGAGAGAGTATCATTAAATTTTAGGGAGAATAAAAAGATGTTCTGGAAGGAGGTAAATAAAGTGCGTAAGACAAGGGAGCAAATGGGAACTTCAGTGAAGGGCGCAAATGGGGAGGTGATAACAAGTAGTGGTGATGTGAGAAGGAGATGGAGTGAGTATTTTGAAGGTTTGTTGAATGTGTTTGATGATAGAGTGGCAGATATAGGGTGTTTTGGTCGAGGTGGTGTGCAAAGTGAGAGGGTTAGGGAAAATGATTTGGTAAACAGAGAAGAGGTAGTAAAAGCTTTGCGGAAGATGAAAGCCGGCAAGGCAGCAGGTTTGGATGGTATTGCAGTGGAATTTATTAAAAAAGGGGGTGACTGTATTGTTGACTGGTTGGTAAGGTTATTTAATGTATGTATGACTCATGGTGAGGTGCCTGAGGATTGGCGGAATGCGTGCATAGTGCCATTGTACAAAGGCAAAGGGGATAAGAGTGAGTGCTCAAATTACAGAGGTATAAGTTTGTTGAGTATTCCTGGTAAATTATATGGGAGGGTATTGATTGAGAGGGTGAAGGCATGTACAGAGCATCAGATTGGGGAAGAGCAGTGTGGTTTCAGAAGTGGTAGAGGATGTGTGGATCAGGTGTTTGCTTTGAAGAATGTATGTGAGAAATACTTAGAAAAGCAAATGGATTTGTATGTAGCATTTATGGATCTGGAGAAGGCATATGATAGAGTTGATAGAGATGCTCTGTGGAAGGTATTAAGAATATATGGTGTGGGAGGAAAGTTGTTAGAAGCAGTGAAAAGTTTTTATCGAGGATGTAAGGCATGTGTACGTGTAGGAAGAGAGGAAAGTGATTGGTTCTCAGTGAATGTAGGTTTGCGGCAGGGGTGTGTGATGTCTCCATGGTTGTTTAATTTGTTTATGGATGGGGTTGTTAGGGAGGTAAATGCAAGAGTTTTGGAAAGAGGGGCAAGTATGAAGTCTGTTGGGGATGAGAGAGCTTGGGAAGTGAGTCAGTTGTTGTTCGCTGATGATACAGCGCTGGTGGCTGATTCATGTGAGAAACTGCAGAAGCTGGTGACTGAGTTTGGTAAAGTGTGTGGAAGAAGAAAGTTAAGAGTAAATGTGAATAAGAGCAAGGTTATTAGGTACAGTAGGGTTGAGGGTCAAGTCAATTGGGAGGTGAGTTTGAATGGAGAAAAACTGGAGGAAGTGAAGTGTTTTAGATATCTGGGAGTGGATCTGGCAGCGGATGGAACCATGGAAGCGGAAGTGGATCATAGGGTGGGGGAGGGGGCGAAAATTCTGGGAGCCTTGAAGAATGTGTGGAAGTCGAGAACATTATCTCGGAAAGCAAAAATGGGTATGTTTGAAGGAATAGTGGTTCCAACAATGTTGTATGGTTGCGAGGCGTGGGCTATGGATAGAGTTGTGCGCAGGAGGATGGATGTGCTGGAAATGAGATGTTTGAGGACAATGTGTGGTGTGAGGTGGTTTGATCGAGTGAGTAACGTAAGGGTAAGAGAGATGTGTGGAAATAAAAAGAGCGTGGTTGAGAGAGCAGAAGAGGGTGTTTTGAAGTGGTTTGGGCACATGGAGAGAATGAGTGAGGAAAGATTGACCAAGAGGATATATGTGTCGGAGGTGGAGGGAACGAGGAGAAGAGGGAGACCAAATTGGAGGTGGAAAGATGGAGTGAAAAAGATTTTGTGTGATCGGGGCCTGAACATGCAGGAGGGTGAAAGGAGGGCAAGGAATAGAGTGAATTGGAGCGATGTGGTATACCGGGGTTGACGTGCTGTCAGTGGATTGAATCAAGGCATGTGAAGCGTCTGGGGTAAACCATGGAAAGCTGTGTAGGTATGTATATTTGCGTGTGTGGACGTATGTATATACATGTGTATGGGGGGGGGTTGGGCCATTTCTTTCGTCTGTTTCCTTGCGCTACCTCGCAAACGCGGGAGACAGCGACAAAGTATAATAAAAAAAAAATATATATATATATATATATATATATATATATATATATATATATATATATATATATATATATATATATATATATATATATATATATATATATATATACACATATATATATATATATATATATATATATATATATATATATATATATATATATATATATATATGATAGAGTTGATAGAGATGCTCTGTGGAAGGCACCAAGAATATATGGTGTGGGAGGCAAGCTGCTAGAAGCAGTGAAAAGTTTCCATCGAGGATGCAAGGCATGTGCACGTGCAGGAAGAGAGGAAAGTGATTGGCCCCCAGCGAATGCAGGTCTGCGGCAGGGGTGCGTGATGTCTCCATGGTTGCTCAATTTGTCCATGGATGGGGCCGCTAGGGAGGCGAATGCAAGAGCTTTGGAAAGAGGGGCAAGCACGAAGTCTGTTGGGGATGAGAGAGCCTGGGAAGCGAGTCAGCCGCTGTTCGCCGACGACACAGCGCCGGCGGCTGATTCATGTTAGAAACTGCAGAAGCCGGTGACTGAGCCTGGCAAAGTGTGTGAAAGAAGAAAGCCAAGAGTAAATGTGAATAAGAGCAAGGTCACTAGGTACAGCAGGGCTGAGGGTCAAGTCAATTGGGAGGCAAGCCTGAATGGAGAAAAACTGGAGGAAGCAAAGTGCTCTAGACGTCTGGGAGCGGATCCGGCAGCAGACGGAACCACGGAAGCAGAAGTGGATCACAGGGCGAGGGAGGGGGCAAAAATCCCGAGAGCCCCAAAGAATGTGTGGAAGTTGAGAACACCATCTCGGAAAGCAAAAATGGGTATATTTGAAGGAACAGCGGTTCTAACAACGTTGCATGGCTGCGAGGCGCGGGCCATGGATAGAGCCGCGCGCAGGAGGACGGATGCGCTGGAAATGAGATGCTTGTGGACAACACGTGGTGCGAGGTGGTTCGATCGAGCAAGCAACGCAAGGGTAAGAGAGATGTGTGGAAATAAAAAGAGCGTGGTTGAGAGAGCAGAAGAGGGTGCCTTGAAATGGCCTGGGCACATGGAGAGAATGAGTGAGGAAAGATTGACCAAGAGGATATATGTGTCGGAGGTGGAGGGAACGAGGAGAAGAGGGAGACCAAATTGGAGGTGGAAAGATGGAGTGAAAAAGATTTTGTGTGATCGGGGCCTGAACATGCAGGAGGGTGAAAGGAGGGCAAGGAATAGAGTGAATTGGAGCGATGTGGTATACCGGGGTTGACGTGCTGTCAGTGGATTGAATCAAGGCATGTGAAGCGTCTGGGGTAAACCATGGAAAGCTGTGTAGGTATGTATATTTTCGTGTGTGGACGTATGTATATACATGTGTGTGGGGGGGGTTGGGCCATTTCTTTCGTCTGTTTCCTTGCGCTACCTCGCAAACGCGGGAGACAGCGACAAAGTATAAAAAAAAAAAAAAAAAATATATATATATATATATATATATATATATATATATATATATATATATATATCCCTGGGGATAGGGGAGAAAGAATACTTCCCACGTATTCCCTGCGTGTCGTAGAAGGCGACTAAAGGGGAAGGGAGCGGGGGGCTGGAAATCCTCCCCTCTCAATTTTTTTTTTAATTTTCCAAAAGAAGGAACAGAGAAGGGGGCCAGGTGAGGATATTCCCTCAATGGCCCAGTTCTCTGTTCTTAATGCTACCTCGCTAACGCGGGAAATGGCGAATAGTTTGAAAAAAAAAAAAAAATATATATATATATATATATATATATATATATATATATATATATTTTTTTTTTTTTTTTTTTTTTTTTTTTTTTTTTTTTTTTATACTTTGTCGCTGTCTCCCGCGTTTGCGAGGTAGCGCAAGGAAACAGACGAAAGAAATGGCTCAACCCCCCCCCCATACACATGTACATACACACGTCCACACACGCACATATACATACCTACACAGCTTTCCATGGTTTACCCCAGACGCTTCACATGCCTTGCTTCAATCCACTGACAGCACGTCAACCCCTGTATACCACATGACTCCAATTCACTCTATTTCTTGCCCTCCTTTCACCATCCTGCATGTTCAGGCCCCGATCACACAAAATCTTTTTCACTCCATCTTTCCACCTCCAATTTGGTCTCCCTCTTCTCCTCGTTCCCTCCACCTCCGACACATATATCCTCTTGGTCAATCTCTCCTCACTCATTCTCTCCATGTGCCCAAACCATTTCAAAACACCCTCTTCTGCTCTCTCAACCACGCTCTTTTTATTTCCACACATCTCTCTTACCCTTACGTTACTTACTCGATCAAACCACCTCACACCACACATTGTCCTCAAACATCTCATTTCCAGCACATCCATCCTCCTGCGCACATCTCTATCCATAGCCCACGCCTCGCAACCATACAACATTGTTGGAACCACTATTCCCTCAAACATACCCATTTTTGCTTTCCGAGATAATGTTCTCGACTTCCAAACATTTTTCAAGGCTCCCAAAATTTTCGCCCCCTCCCCCACCATATGATCCACTTCCGCTTCCATGGTTCCATCCTCTGACAGATCCACTCCCAGATATCTAAAACACTTCACTTCCTCCAGTTTTTCTCCATTCAAACTCACCTCCCAATTGACTTGACCCTCAACCCTACTGTACCTAATAACCTTGCTCTTATTCACATTTACTCTCAACTTTCTTCTTCCACACACTTTACCAAACTCAGTCACCAGCTTCTGCAGTTTCTCACATGAATCAGCCACCAGCGCTGTATCATCAGCGAACAACAACTGACTCACTTCCCAAGCTCTCTCATCCCCAACAGACTTCATACTTGCCCCTCTTTCCAGGACTCTTGCATTTACCTCCCTTACAACCCCATCCATAAACAAATTAAACAACCATGGAGACATCACACACCCCTGCCGCAAACCTACATTCACTGAGAACCAATCACTTTCCTCTCTTCCTACCCGTACACATGCCTTACATCCTCGATAAAAACTTTTCACTGCTTCTAACAACTTGCCTCCCACACCATATATTCTTAATACCTTCCACAGAGCATCTCTATCAACTCTATCATATGCCTTCTCCAGATCCATAAATGCTACATACAAATCCATTTGCTTTTCTAAGTATTTCTCACATACATTCTTCAAAGCAAACACCTGATCCACACATCCTCTACCACTTCTGAAACCGCACTGTTCTTCCCCAATCTGATGCTCTGTACATGCCTTCACCCTCTCAATCAGTACCCTCCCATATAATTTACCAGGAATACTCAACAAACTTATACCTCTGTAATTTGAGCACTCACTCTTATCCCCTTTGCCTTTGTACAATGGCACTATGCACGCATTCCGCCAATCCTCAGGCACCTCACCATGAGTCATACATACATTAAATAACCTTACCAACCAGTCAACAATACAGTCACCCCCTTTTTTAATAAATTCCACTGCAATACCATCCAAACCTGCTGCCTTGCCGGCTTTCATCTTCCGCAAAGCTTTTACTACCTCTTCTCTGTTTACCAAATCATTTTCCCTAACCCTCTCACTTTGCACACCACCTCGACCAAAACACCCTATATCTGCCACTCTGTCATCAGACACATTCAACAAACCTTCAAAATACTCATTCCATCTCCTTCTCACATCACCGCTACTTGTTATCACCTCCCCATTTACGCCCTTCACTGAAGTTCCCATTTGCTCCCTTGTCTTACGCACCCTATTTACCTCCTTCCAGAACATCTTTTTATATATATATATATATATATATATATATGTGTGTGTGTGTGGAAATCCTCCCCTTTTGTTTTTTTTTTACTTTTCCAAAAGAAGGAGCAGAGAAGGGGGCCAGGTGAGGATATTCCCTCAGAGGCCCAGTCCTCTGTTCTTAATGCTATCTTGCTAATGCGGGAAATGGCGAATAGTTTGAAAGAAAGAAAAGAAATATATATATATATATATATATATATATATATATATATATATATATATATATATATATATATATATATACAGCAACAAAGCAAAATAAATAAATAAATATATATATATATATATAGGGGACGGGAGCGGGGGGCCGGAAATCCTCCCCTCCTTGTATTAACTTTCTAAAATGGGAAACAGAAGAAGGAGTCACGCGGGGAGTGATCATCCTCCTCGAAGGCTCAGAGTGGGGTGCCTAAATGTGTGTGGATGTAACCAAGATGTGAAAAAAGGAGAGATAGGTAGTATGTTTGAGGAAAGGAACCTGGATGTTTTGGCTCTGAGTGAAACGAAGCTCAAGGGTAAAGGGGAAGAGTGGTTTGGAAATGTCTGGGGAGTGAAGTCAGGGGTTAGTGAGAGGACAAGAGCAAGGGAAGGAGTAGCAATACTCCTTAAACAGGAGTTGTGGGAGTATGTGATAGAATGTAAGAAAGTAAATTCTCGATTAATATGGGTAAAATTGAAAGTTGATGGAGAGAGGTGGGTGATTATTGGTGCATATGCACCTGGGCATGAGAAGAAAGATCATGAGAGGCAAGTGTTTTGGGAGCAGCTGAATGAGTGTGTTAGCGGTTTTGATGCACGAGACCGGGTTATAGTGATGGGTGATTTGAATGCAAAGGTGAGTAATGTGGCAGTTGAGGGAATAATTGGTATGCATGGGGTGTTCAGTGTTGTAAATGGAAATGGTGAAGAGCTTGTAGATTTATGTGCTGAAAAAGGACTGATGATTGGGAATACCTGGTTTAAAAAGCGAGATATACATAAGTATACTTATGTAAGTAGGAGAGATGGCCAGAGAGCGTTATTGGATTACGTGTTAATTGACAGGCGTGCGAAAGAGAGACTTTTGGATGTTAATGTGCTGAGAGGTGCAACTGGAGGGATGTCTGATCATTATCTTGTGGAGGCTAAGGTGAAGATTAGTATGGGTTTTCAGAAAAGAGGAGTGAATGTTGGGGTGAAGAAGGTGGTGAGAGTAAGTGAGCTTGGGAAGGAGACCTGTGTGGGGAAGTACCAGGAGAGACTGTGTACAAAATGGAAAAAGGTGAGAACAATGGAAGTAAGGGGAGTGGGGGAGGAATGGGATGTATTTAGGGAATCAGTGATGGATTGCGCAAAAGATGCTTGTGGCATGAGAAGAGTGGGAGGTGGGCTGTTTAGAAAGGGTAGTGAGTGGTGGGATGAAGAAGTAAGAGTATTAGTGAAAGAGAAGAGAGAGGCATTTGGACGATTTTTGCAGGGAAAAAATGCAATTGAGTGGGAGAAGTATAAAAGAAAGAGACAGGAGGTCAAGAGAAAGGTGCAAGAGGTGAAAAAAAGGGCAAATGAGAGTTGGGGTGAGAGACTATCAGTAAATTTTAGGGAGAATAAAAAGATGTTCTGGAAGGAGGTAAATAGGGTGCGTAAGACAAGGGAGCAAATGGGAACTTCAGTGAAGGGCGCAAATGGGGAGGTGATAACAAGTAGTGGTGATGTGAGAAGGAGATGGAATGAGTATTTTGAAGGTTTGTTGAATGTGTCTGATGACAGAGTGGCAGATATAGGGTGTTTTGGTCGAGGTGGTGTGCAAAGTGAGAGGGTTAGGGAAAATGATTTGGTAAACAGAGAAGAGGTAGTAAAAGCTTTGCGGAAGATGAAAGCCGGCAAGGCAGCGGGTTTGGATGGTATTGCAGTGGAATTTATTAAAAAAGGGGGTGACTGTATTGTTGACTGGTTGGTAAGGTTATTTAATGTATGTATGACTCATGGTGAGGTGCCTGAGGATTGGCGGAATGCGTGCATAGTGCCATTGTACAAAGGCAAAGGGGATAAGAGTGAGTGCTCAAATTACAGAGGTATAAGTTTGTTGAGTATTCCTGGTAAATTATATGGGAGGGTATTGATTGAGAGGGTGAAGGCATGTACAGAGCATCAGATTGGGGAAGAGCAGTGCGGTTTCAGAAGTGGTAGAGGATGTGTGGATCAGGTGTTTGCTTTGAAGAATGTATGTGAGAAATACTTAGAAAAGCAAATGGATTTGTATGTAGCATTTATGGATCTGGAGAAGGCATATGATAGAGTTGATAGAGATGCTCTGTGGAAGGTATTAAGAATATATGGTGTGGGAGGCAAGTTGTTAGAAGCAGTGAAAAGTTTTTATCGAGGATGTAAGGCATGTGTACGTGTAGGAAGAGAGGGAAGTGATTGGTTCTCAGTGAATGTAGGTTTGCGGCAGGGGTGTGTGATGTCTCCATGGTTGTTTAATTTGTTTATGGATGGGGTTGTTAGGGAGGTAAATGCAAGAGTCCTGGAAAGAGGGGCAAGTATGAAGTCTGTTGGGGATGAGAGAGCTTGGGAAGTGAGTTAGTTGTTGTTCGCTGATGATACAGCGCTGGTGGCTGATTCATGTGAGAAACTGCAGAAGCTGGTGACTGAGTTTGGTAAAGTGTGTGGAAGAAGAAAGTTAAGAGTAAATGTGAATAAGAGCAAGGTTATTAGGTACAGTAGGGTTGAGGGTCAAGTCAATTGGGAGGTGAGTTTGAATGGAGAAAAACTGGAGGAAGTGAAGTGTTTTAGATATCTGGGAGTGGATCTGTCAGCGGATGGAACCATGGAAGCGGAAGTGGATCATAGGGTGGGGGAGGGGGCGAAAATTTTGGGAGCCTTGAAAAATGTGTGGAAGTCGAGAACACTATCTCGGAAAGCAAAAATGGGTATGTTTGAGGGAATAGTGGTTCCAACAATGTTGTATGGTTGCGAGGCGTGGGCTATGGATAGAGATGTGCGCAGGAGGATGGATGTGCTGGAAATGAGATGTTTGAGGACAATGTGTGGTGTGAGGTGGTTTGATCGAGTAAGTAACGTAAGGGTAAGAGAGATGTGTGGAAATAAAAAGAGCGTGGTTGAGAGAGCAGAAGAGGGTGTTTTGAAATGGTTTGGGCACATGGAGAGAATGAGTGAGGAGAGATTGACCAAGAGGATATATGTGTCGGAGGTGGAGGGAACGAGGAGAAGAGGGAGACCAAATTGGAGGTGGAAAGATGGAGTGAAAAAGATTTTGTGTGATCGGGGCCTGAACATGCAGGAGGGTGAAAGGAGGGCAAGAAATAGAGTGAATTGGAGTCATGTGGTATACAGGGGTTGACGTGCTGTCAGTGGATTGAAGCAAGGCATGTGAAGCGTCTGGGGTAAACCATGGAAAGCTGTGTAGGTATGTATATTTGCGTGTGTGGTCGTGTGTATGTGCATGTGTATGGGGGGGGGGGTTGGGCCATTTCTTTCGTCTGTTTCCTTGCGCTACCTCGCAAACGCGGGAGACAGCGAGAAAGTATAAAAAAAAAAAAAAAAAAAAAAAAATATATATATATATTTCTGTTTTGAAGATTAGTTACTAATCAATGTATTTTCATAAGTATTTGCATTATTTTTATATACAATAATGTTGGAGTTCTTGGATGTTACTATGTCAGTGAGGCCTTATTACCTTATGAATTAGGAGCACTTCATGAGTCAGATGACAAAGAGAAAACATAAGAAGAGAAGCCCTTGCAGATGACATATTATATTACTGCATTGGTGTTAGTGACCCATTTTATGAATCATTTAGTTATATTGTGATTATTCAAGATTGTTCTAATTCTTTGTAGGCAGTTGTGGGATTGGTGAGTGTAGTTGCCAGACTGCTGCCCTTGGTGGATGTGCAAACAGCTGTTGTGGCCAGAGTACAGCCATTTCTAGTTAAGCCCCTTCTCCAGCTACATCGAGAAGTGAGTAAAAAAAGATAAATACTAAGAAGAATAAGTTGATAATGTACTCCACACATAAGTCAGTATATGCTGTTTTTTCTCTGTGTAAGGGTTAGCATCGCTGACCATGAATCATTCATGGAAATGTCAGAGTTCAAATTCTGAGTGTGATATTTTGCTCAAAGTTAGCCCGACTGATCACTTTTCTCTTGGGGCTGGTTGATAAATAGATACCTGGCATAGACATGACAGCTAGAGACTGAGTGTGAGTGGATGTGGCCTTTTTTCATGTTTCCTGGCACTACCTCACTGATGCAGGGGGTGGCGATGCTGTTTCTTGTGGGGCAGGGTGGCGCCAGTGATGGATGAAGGCAAGCAAGTATGAATATGTACATGTGTATATATGTATATGTATGTGTATGTGTATGTATGTATTGGAAATGAAATGTTTGAAGACAATGTGTGGTATGAGGTGGTTTGAGCAAGTAAGTAATGACAGGGTTAGAGATGTGTGGAAATCAAAAGATTGTAGTTGAGAGAGCAGAAGAAGGTGTATTGAAATGGTTTGTACATATGGAGAGAATGAGTGAGGAAAGGTTGTCAAAGAGGATGTGTGTCAGAAGTGGAGGGAACAAGGAAAAGCAGGAGGCCAAATTAGAGGTGGAAGGATGGAGTGAATAAGATTTTGAGCAATCAGGGCCTGAACATACAAGAGGGTGAGAGGCGTGCAAGGAATAGAGTGAACTGGAACAATGTGGTATACCAGAGTCGACGTACTGTCATTGGACTGAACCAAGGCATGTGAAATATCTGGGGTAATCCATGGAAAGGTCTGTGGGGCCTGGATGTGGATAGGGAGCTGTGGTTTCGATGCATTACACATGACAGCCAGAGACTGAGTGTGAATGAATGTTGAATGTGGTCTTTTTTGTGTGTTTTTGTGGCACTACTTTGTTGAAGCAGGGGGTAGCCATGCTGTTTCGTATGGGGTGGGGTAGCACTGGGAATGGATGAAGGCATTCAAGTATGAATACGTACATGTGTATGTATGTATATGTCTGTGTATGCATATGTATATGTGTACATGTTGATATGTATATTTTTTCATACATACTTGCCATTTCCTGCATTAGTGAGGTAGTATTAAGAACAGAGGACTGAGCCTTAGAGAGAAAATCCTTACTTGGCCCCCTACTTCTTTTCCTCTTTTGGAAAAGTAAAAACTGGAGGGGAGGATTTTCAGTCTCCCTCAGGAGATCAAGAGTAAAGTGTTGGTGTTTAAAGAGAGAGTAGAGTTGTGGGTGAAGAAATGGAAGTATTTAGTAGTGGGATGATGAATTCAAGTTACTAGTGAAAGAGAAGAGAGAGATGAATGAATGTTCCATGCATGGAAGGAGTGTGTGTGATTGGGAGATGTGCAAGAGAAAGAAGCAGGAGGTCAAGAGGAAGGTATTGGTGCTTAAAAAGAGAGTAAAAGAGAGTTGGGGTAAGAGAGTATCTGCAGACTTTATGAAGAAAAAATGTTTTGGAAGATGAATGTGAGAGAAACAAGAGAAGAATAGGAGCATTGGTGATTCAGTGTAAGAAGGACTGAGGAGTCCTCCTGACAGGGTAGTCCTCCCAACCCTGACCGAAGCAGCTGAAACATGGACATGGGATGAGACACAGAAGTCAAGAATCCAAGCTATGGAAATGAATTGCTTGAGAGGAGCATGTGGTATGACTAGATGGAATGAAAAAAGTAATGAAGGGTTGCATGAGAGATTTGATATGGCAGGTAATACAAAGGGAATGAATTGTGGAGTGGTAGAGTGGGAGAAATGTAATGCTTTGAGGAGGTTTAAGCATGTGGAAAGAATGCAAGATGAGGAGTTTACAAGGAGAGTATATAAGAGTAAGATTAAAGGGGCTGGTGTGAGGGGAAGACCACTTGTGACATAGGGAAGTAGAATAGAAGAGTACTGGAAGGAGAGAAATTGTGGAAGAATGCATATAATGGTGTATGTGTGGAAGCATGTGAGGATAGGAATAAGTAGAGCCTCTTCTGCCATGGCCATCCCCATAATAGGAGTGCCAAGAGGGATTGGCTATCAGAGATATGGATATGTAGATAGACAGATGTGAAATAGACAAGAATTTCCTTTTATACCTAATAATATTTTTTTCCCTACTGTGTAATAAGTTGTTTGCCTTTCTTTTGTATCCAATGTTCCTTCCACAAGGTCAAAGATTTGATGTGATTTGTAATGGTCCCATATCATTGCTAAAGACAACATTTGATTTGTGACACATCTTGAAGAAAATTTCTCATCTATATCTAGTAGTCTTTCTGTAATGAAATAATTTGATTCTTGCTCCTTGTATATGTTGTGATTTTTCAGTTAGGCATATCTGTAAAGCATTGTTGTGTGAATTAAATTCTTTTGGACAGACTGATTTTTCTCATGTATGGAAAGTAAATGTAGTATCTTAATGTCATGTTCATTAGACAGTTTCTGGTCATAATGTTAAACATAAAACATACTCTTAAGATATTTTGGATAACTTTTGCAGAACATAATTGTTGTTGCATTGCAGGTTTGTATATTGTCATGCTTGCGGCCACCTATCTCACGGGAGGTGTATGATGCATTAGTTAAAAGTGCGGATGTTGGCCAGATCCTTTCACTCCTGCATGAGGCTCAGCAGCACAATGTACCTCTGGCACAGCTCCCTTCTAGTCTCTCTCACCTTGATCATCCAACTAGGAATGTAAGTTCCTGTACTTCGATCATTCTTAGATTATTATGAATGAAAGTTTCATAACTTCTTTTTCACTGGTAAGTAAAGAAAAGTATCTTTGCAGACCATGTACACTTTCACTTGCTTCTTATCCTAATGGCAGCATACGGGAAGGGGATTGCGGTTGGTTAAACTCATCCAGAATATGTTGTGTGAGGTTTATATGCCGTGATGTAATGATCATGATGTTATTGATTTAGTAGTCACTACTTATTAACTATCATCTATCTCTCTGTATCTCTGATGCCCATTCCCTCTGGTAACACCCTTAAGGGGGTAGCCTCTGCAAAAGAGTCTCCATAACTGGTGAACTCCTCTACTACTTCTTACCCTACAGTGCCTCACCTTTAACAGGCCCATGGGAGAGGACACCTCTAGTGCAGTTTCCAGAGGCTCCTACCAAGTGTTTTTACTGACTACTTCTACCTAATGTGTATACCTATCCACTTAATGTTCCCACCTAATGTTCCAACCTCCTGCTTCTGCCTAATGCTACTCATTAACTACTATATTATTTCTTTTCATACTTTATTGCTGTTTCCCATGTTATCGAAGTAGTACCAGCAGCAGACAGAAAGGCTATATTCACTCACATCTGTTCTATAGCTGTCATGTATAATGCACTGAAACCATAACTCTCTGTCCACAACCAGACCCCACAGACTTTCCCATGGTTTGTCCCAGCTACTTCACATGCCCTGGTTCAGTCCATTGACAGTATGTCAATCTCTGTACATCACATCATTACAATTCACTCTATCCTGTGCAAGTTTCACCCTTCTGCATGTGCAGCTCCGTATTGCTCAAAATCTTCTTTATCCCATCCTTCCATCTCCAATTTGATTTACCCCTTTTCCTTCACTTCCCTTCTGACACACATAAATCCTCTTTGTTAAGCTCTCCTCACTCATTCTCTTCGTATATCCAAACCATTTCAGCACAGCCTCTTCATTTCTCTCAACCATGTTCATTTTATTACCACACCTCTCTCTTACCCTTTCATTACTAACTTGATCAAACCACCTCACAATACATGTTGTCTTCAAACATTTCGTTTCCAATACATCCACCCTTGTCAGCACATGCTTTTTTTATATCCCATGCCTTGCATCCTTATATTATTGTTGGGGCTGCTGTGCCTTCAAACATACCCATTTTTGCCTTCCCAGACAACAACCTCTCTTTCTGCACATTCTGTAGTGCTCCCATAATCTTCGCCCCCTCACCAACCCTATGATTCACTTTCACATCCATGGTTCTGTTTGCCATCATGCTCACTATGTATGTATTATGTTTTTTCCCCTTTTGAAACTGACATAGGCCAAAGGTTATAGAATGAGTTGCTAAGTAGAATTTTTATGTTTAGGTTATGGTTTCTAAAATGTTTTTTGTGTTCTCAAAGTAAGAGGGCTGTGACAGACAGAAATTGTTAGCATGTGAGGGTGAAAGATAAATAGATAGGTAGATAGATAGGTAAATAGATAGGTAGGTGGTTAGTTAGATGGAGGGAGAGATAAAGAAAAGATGGATAGATAGACAGAATCCTCAGTCACAATCACAATGTGCTTATCTCCTACACATCTTCAGACCACATTGCTTTGTAATGCCTTTTACTTTTCCAATTTCTATTTTTACATCCCCTAATCCTTTCTAATTTTACTTGCCTTTCCGTGCTTCCCCATCTGATGTCCTTGTATAAAGTTGTTGAAATGATCATCATGAATGGTTTTAATGCAGACAAGTGGTAACATCTTTCCTAATCATTTGATGGCCATATTGGCATGTGGAACTCTGTGAATGAGTGGAGTCCTGTTGAAAGTGTGGAAGTAGTCATCTGTTAATCTATTTGATGAAGACTTTTTAGGGTTTATGCCTGTAAATGACTGGGAAAAGATTTTAGAAAGATTTTCATAGTTTAAATTTCTAGTTATAACTGTGCTTGCTATAGTCACATAGAAAATGCTCTTAACATCCAGTGTAGTAACTTCTTTACATGCACAGAGTTGTAAGATCATTTTTGCTTCAGTCACTGAATAATTGATGTTATTCTTATAACAGCTCTTGCGACGTTTAGTGGGTGGTGGTTTGACTGAAGAAAATGTAGAGCAGTTATTGTTGATGAGGGACCATCTCACCAGGCTTCAGCGGCAGAAGAAGGCAACAGAGGCTACTCGTAATAGTTCACAGCATCAGCAACAAACCTTGGGCTTAGTAAGTATTTACTGATACTGTTTTGCATTGAAATTCATATTTTTGAGGGGTTTTTGTTTGCCATTATTGACTTCAGGTTGGGGGCAGGGGGTTGGCACAGATTACTTTAGTATGCTCTCCACTCCATCAATAAGTGTTGCTAGTTATTAGCTTATTCATTCAGCCATTGATTCATATATATGCATAGATACATCATTGTTTATGACATAATGATTTATGTTCAAAAGTCAGTCATTTGATTTTGCAAATATTTTTATTTCATATCTATTTATTATACTTTGTCACTGTCTCCCATGTTAGCGAGGTAGCACAAGGAAACAGACGAAAGGATGGCCCAACCCACCCACATACACATGTATATACATACATGTCCACACATGCACATATACATACCTATACATTTCAACGAATACATATATAGACATACACAGACATATACGCTTATACACATGTACATAGTTCATACTTGCTGCCTTTATTCATTCCTGTCGCCAACCTGCCACACATGAAATGACAACCCCTCGCCCCGCATGCACGCGAGATAGCACTAGGAAAAGACAACAAAGGCCACATTCGTTCACACTCGTCTCTAGCTGTCATGTATAATGCACCGAAACCACAGCTCCCTTTCCACATCCAGGCCCCACAAAACTTTCCATGGTTTACCCCTGACGCTTCACATGCCCTGGTTCAGTCCATTGACAGCTCGTCCACCCCAGTATACCACATCTTTCCAATTCACTCTATTCCTTGCACGCCTTTCACCCTCCTGCATGTTCAAAATCTTTTTCACTCCATCCCTCCACCTCCAATTTGGTCTCCCACTTCTCGTTCCCTCCACCTCTGACACATATATCCTCTTTGTCAATCTTTCTTCACTCATTCTCTCCATGTGACCAAACCATTTTAAAACACCCTCTTCTGCTCTCTGAACCACACTCTTTTTATTACCACACATCTCTCTTATCCTTTCATTACTTACTCGATCAAACCACCTCACACCACATATTGACCTCAAACATCTCATTTCCAACACATCCACCCTTCTCCGCACAACTCTATCTATAGCCCACATCTCGCAACCATGTAACATTGTTGGAACCATTATTCCTTCAAACATACCCATTTTTGCTTTCCAAGATAATGTTCTTGCCTTCCACACATTTTTCAACGCTCCCAGAACTTTCGCCCCCCTCCCCCACCCTGTGACTCACTTCCGCTTCCATGGATGCATCCGCTGCCAAGTCCATTCCCAGCTATCTAAAACACTTCACCTCCTCCAGTTTTTTCTCCATTCAAGCTTACCTCCCGATATTTTTGTGTAACAAAATATTTGGTATCCCAGTGTTGTACAGTTCAGTTCCCCTTTTCTAATCATTTCTGTCATGAACCTGCTATACGTCTCTACATCATTTGCCATGTACTGCTTCTCCTTGTACATCTATCCCAGGTCTTAAGCATCCACTGCTAGCTTGGTTAGTCAGAAAGTAGTTGATTTTAAGTGAGAGGGTTATCAGTGTGCCATGCATATGTGGGCATTTTGAACTTATACATTGAATACATTACAGTTATCATGCATAGTTTAGACAATATAAGATCAACTAAACTGATGTGCAGCATAGAGAGATGGATTCCACAGTACATCATAATCTTCATTGGTGCATGCTAAATGATATGATACCAATTTCTGGGAGGGGGTTGTTATTTCATGTGTGGCGGATTGGTGATGGAAATGAATAACGGCAGACAGTATGAATTATGTACATGTGTATATATGTATATGTCTTTGTGTATATATATATGTATACGTTGAGATGTATAGGTATGTATATTTGCGTGTGTGGACGTGTATGTATATACATGTGTATGTGGGTGGGTTGGGCCATTCTTTCGTCTGTTTCCTTGCGCTACCTCACTAACGCGGGAGACAGCGACAAAGCAAAATAAATAAAAAATAAATAACCAATTTCTGAAACTTTCTAGGAATATTTTTTGAAGTTAGGAAGTGTAGGTTTGAGAAATATGAGCAAACTGTTAAGGATGTAACCAAGAACCCCAGGGATGTCAGATTTGTCTCTGGGGAGAGATAAAGGCTATTCTTTGACCTAATAGACTACCTGTATCCTGTGGAGGATTTTCTTGCTGATCTTGGGATGCTTAATGGTCTTGAGGATATGGAATCTCTCATGAAATTGTAAAGATTCTGTTTTTTGGCATTTTTAATGTACCTTTGCAAATTAGAATGCTAAGTCTGTCTTAGACTTTCCTCAGAGTGGCTGTGGAGCTAAAGGAAGGTCATATCCCTGGTTTTTGAGGCTGAATTATATTTAATCTGGCCTTGTCAAGTTGTATGTAATTTGGAGATGTGTCTCTAATGCTATTTCTAATGCTAATTCTAATGCTATTTGGGAGTTAGTCACATGAGTATTTTTGATGTAAGGAAGTAGTGATGGGTGGAGTTGTAAATCTTAACCACCCCTGTCAGGGGAAGCTCCAGGGCAATACTAAACTGATTGTACAAGAATACCTGGTAGAGTTGTTAAGCAAAATGGTCATATAATATATCCTTTTCCAATCCAGGAAAAAGGATCAAGCAGGAAAAAAATTATCTTAAAGTATTTTTGTAAATGCCCATGCTACGATTCAGAAATTCAAAATAACCACATTACTAAGCATCTGCCAGTCTGAACAGTTCAATTATGAGACAGTCATCCTGTATTTAAAGGATGCCTGTTGGCACATTCCAATACTTCCTAGAATAAGGAGTTTTTAGCATGCAAGACTGGGACACATACCTGAAAGTCCTGGATAATTGAATTTTCATTGATAGATTTTTTCAAACATTTCTGCAGGCAGTAGTTTGGAGGATGCATAACAAATTACCTATCACATAGCATTTGACATTCTACTTAAAGACAGTTTACTCTGTCCAGAGATCCTTTCAGTCCTTCTTAAAAGATGCTTATAACTCAAAGTTACAGAAACCTTATATTTACTTAATTTTTCCTAACTTATTGCATGATAAATCCATAGCTAGTAACATGATTGCATATCGTCAGAGTGCCTTTCAAGAACCCCCTTGTGTGAATTTTAGGATAACTTTGTCATGTCCCTTTTGGGATAAACTTGTCCTTTTTTTTTTTATATGTATGTGATTTGTTACCTCTCCTTTTCAACCTAAGTTTGAATATTATAAAATCTTTAACTTTTTGTAGTATGTAGGGTGATGAAATAGGCAGTGCCACCCCATATTGCCTCCAGCTTCCCCTGAGGGCCCAACATCTCAAACAGCATAATACCCCCACATCTTCCCCCCAAAACTGAGCAAACTGAAAATTTTGAAAGTCTCTACAAAATACAATATTAAGACAATGAGCAACATCATTTAATGATCTTGACAAGATACAGTATTTCAGTTAAACAGAATCATCCAACCAACTCAGTTGCCTCTGTACCTTGCCAGGGTGAGGTGGAAGGATGTCTACTGGGGGAATATTGGGAGGGTGAGGGGGACACTGAGGTGATACCTTCCTGCTGAGTCTTGAGTTGTGGGCAGCCTGCGGATGGCTGGCCAGAGAGCTGGAACACCCCACAGGTGCCTCCTGTTCCTGTAGGACAGCCAACCACTGCCATCCAGCCTGACAACATACTGGCAGCCTGGATGTGCCTCAACCACCAACCATCACATCTGTTCTGTCCCATCTCTTGGAATTCTGCCTCTGGATCATGAGTCATTGTCCATCCACCAGAGGTGTAAGGCTGGTCACTTTTTCTGATAATCCACCGACCCACCTCATCCTGATGCATCATCACTAGGAGCTCCCTCTGCCACAAGGTCCTTCTCTAATGAGTTCCATGGGCACACCATCTTGCAACTGCTTGCCTATGGTCAGTTGAGCTGGAGACTTGTCATGCTGTACAAGGGCATGTTGTGATATTGTTGTAGCACCTGCAGCACTGTGTCACTGTGCAGGCTGCCCCCATGCTAGTTTTGATATGGAGGATCCTCTTCACCACCATGACGGCAGTCTTTGCATGCCCAATAGATTGGGAGAAATGGGTAAAAGACTGCTCCATTACTGCCCATGTTTTGGAGAGGGCTGCTATGTCTTTACTGTCAAGGTTGTTGCCCCCATCCATAGATATGTTATCTGGGGCTCCCCAGCAACTCCTAAGCTTGGGGATCAACTGCCTCGAGTTGGTACCTCCAACCGACCTGTTAACCTGTCAGCATTGGTCGTGTACATCCTGCTGTCCAGCTGGAACAGTTCTTCTCAGTCGAGGGGGCCCATCATGCTGGAACTAGCTATGCTGAGTTAAGTCCAGAGAAACTGCACCATGCAGGGTAATGAAATATGGATACCTGTATGAGTGAATGTCTACTGCATGACTTCCCTGTGCACATTTGTGTTCATGACTGCCCTCAGCATGCTGCCATGTGTTGCCTCTAGCTTCCCCAAAGTCTAACATCTCATATGGCATAATGCTCCTACACAGACTAATAGCTTTACTAGCTTTTTAGTTTCTTATAATAACCCCTCCTTATAGCCTTAGGATCAGGAAGGAGCACCAATGAATTACAACTATGTCCAGGCACAAGAACCTTATTCTAGGATGAGCTTTTATGGGTTTAGATAAACCCAAACCAGAAAAAAATTAAACCCTTCTTGGAAATCATCAAGAGAACATCATACCTTATGCTCAGTGAAATCTCCTTCCTATTATTTGGATATAAGTAGATGTTACTGAGGAAATCATTTATTTTGCAAAAGTTGATTGCCAATTCTCGACCTAATTTGTTGTGGGTAGAGTCGAGATATCAAGGTTTTGGTGATGGAAAACATTTTCTCTCTAAGGTAATGTCTTTGAGGAATTTTTCCTGTTTTCTTGTCCTGCCCTAGCCTTTCCCTTCTTTTTTTGAAAACTTTTTCTTGTATCCTTTTATGGCTGCTATGGGTTGTTGCTGTGGCCTGTGGTTAAGCAAGGTATGATCAAGTGGGGGTAATCATGTGTGGTGCCACTTAGTTGTGATTGCTGATTAGCTGAGGTGTTCTGGACCATTTGAACACTTAGCTTTGGCAATTCATGAATCAAATTAGTGAAACTGAGTTATCCTCACTTAGAGTTCTGAAGTGAGAAAGACCTCAATATTCCTCAAGGAATATCTTGTATGCTCACAGACAAGGATTTGGAGAGAAAAGGCTTTTCATGAAAAAAATTCAAAACCTACATTTTTCTGCACTTGGCAGCTGCCATTATTGAGTTTTCTAATTCTTTTTTTATTTTCCTCTTCTTTAGTTATTACACAGTTACAATGTTGATTGCATTGTACATAAGTTTTTGGTTAAATGTTAATTTGATTTTACTTTGTTTTAAGCTTATACTAGTATAAAGGTAATCTGTCAGATGAAAGATAATATAATAAGCATTGAAATTAAAAGGACTTTTTGATGTTTCAAAAGTAATACAGTAGAATGTAAAAAGAATGATGTATAAAAGAAAGAGACAGGAGGTCAAGAGAAAGGTGCAAGAGGTGAAAAAGAGGGCAAATGAGAGTTGGGGTGAGAGAGTATCATTAAATTTTAGGGAGAATATAAAGATGTTCTGGAAGGAGGTAAATAAAGTGCGTAAGACAAGGGAGCAAATGGGAACTTCAGTGAAGGGCGCAAATGGGGAGGTGATAACAAGTAGTGGTGATGTGAGAGGGAGATGGAGTGAGTATTTTGAAGGTTTGTTGAATGTGTTTGATGATAGAGTGGCAGATATAGGGTGTTTTGGTCGAGGTGGTGTGCAAAGTGAGAGGGTTAGGGAAAATGATTTGGTAAACAGAGAAGAGGTAGTAAAAGCTTTGCGGAAGATGAAAGCCGGCAAGGCAGCAGGTTTGGATGGTATTGCAGTGGAATTTACTAAATAAGGGGGTGACTGTATTATTGACTGGTTGGTAAGGTTATTTAATGTATGTATGACTCATGGTGAGGTGCCTGAGGATTGGCGGAATGCGTGCATAGTGCCATTGTACAAAGGGAAAGGGGATAAGAGTGAGTGCTCAAATTACAGAGGTATAAGTTTGTTGAGTATTCCTGGTAAACTATATGGGAGGGTATTGATTGAGAGGGTGAAGGCATGTACAGAGCATCAGATTGGGGAAGAGCAGTGTGGTTTCAGAAGTGGTAGAGGATGTGTGGATCAGGTGTTTGCTTTGAAGAATGTGTGTGAGAAATACTTAGAAAAGCAAATGGATTTGTATGTAGCATTTATGGATCTGGAGAAGGCATATGATAGAGTTGATAGAGATGCTCTGTGGAAGGTATTAAGAATATATGGTGTGGGAGGCAAGTTGTTAGAAGCAGTGAAAAGTTTTTATCGAGGATGTAAGGCATGTGTACGTGTAGGAAGAGAGGAAAGTGATTGGTTCTCAGTGAATGTAGGTTTGCGGCAGGGGTGTGTGATGTCTCCATGGTTGTTTAATTTGTTTATGGATGGGGTTGTTAGGGAGGTAAATGCAAGAGTTTTGGAAAGAGGGGCAAGTATGAAGTCTGTTGGGGATGAGAGAGCTTGGGAAGTGAGTCAGTTGTTGTTCGCTGATGATACAGCACTGGTGGCTGATTCATGTGAGAAACTGCAGAAGCTGGTGACTGAGTTTGGTAAAGTGTGTGAAAGAAGAAAGTTAAGAGTAAATGTGAATAAGAGCAAGGTTATTAGGTACAGTAGGGTTGAGGGTCAAGTCAATTGGGAGGTAAGTTTGAATGGAGAAAAACTGGAGTAAGTAAAGTGTTTTAGATATCTGGGAGTGGATCTGGCAGCAGATGGAACCATGGAAGCGGAAGTGGATCATAGGGTGGGGGAGGAGGCGAAAATCCTGGGAGCCTCGAAGAATGTGTGGAAGTCGAGAACATTATCTCGGAAAGCAAAAATGGGTATGTTTGAAGGAATAGTGGTTCCAACAATGTTGTATGGTTGCGAGGCGTGGGCTATGGATAGAGTTGTGCGCAGGAGGATGGATGTGCTGGAAATGAGATGTTTGAGGACAGTGTGTGGTGTGAGGTGGTTTGATCGAGTGAGTAACGTAAGGGTAAGAGAGATGTGTGGAAATAAAAAGAGCGTGGTTGAGAGAGCAGAAGAGGGTGTTTTGAAATGGTTTGGGCACATGGAGAGAATGAGTGAGGAAAGATTGACCAAGAGGATATATGTGTCGGAGGTGGAGGGAACGAGGAGAAGTGGGAGACCAAATTGGAGGTGAAAAGATGGAGTGAAAAAGATTTTGTGTGATCGGGGCCTGAACATGCAGGAGGGTGAAAGGAGGGCAAGGAATAGAGTGAATTGGATCGATGTGGTATACCGGGGTTGACGTGCTGTCAGTGGATTGAATCAGGGCATGTGAAGCGTCTGGGGTAAACCATGGAAAGCTGTGTAGGTATGTATATTTGCGTGTGTGGACGTATGTATATACATGTGTATGGGGGTGGGTTGGGCCATTTCTTTCGTCTCTTTCCTTGCGCTACCTCGCAAACGCGGGAGACAGCGACAAAGCAAAAAAAAAAAAAAAAGAATGATTACCCTTGAAATGATATGTAACTTAGGCTTCAGGTGCTGTTTGTTTATATGTAAACAAATACTATGTAGTTTAATAAAAATCTACTGAAAGTATTTTAGTGTGATCAACCAAACTACATCCTTTTTTAAACTCATAAAGTCTGTTTTGTAGACTAAGGTAGAGTCACAATACCAACACTATAAAACTTACTCATAATGCACTGATGTACCATTGCACCCTTATCTAATTTCTGCAAGATTTCCACTTTTTGAGTCATAGTAAGAGCAATATGCTCCCTCCTCAAAATTCTGCACCCAGCATTATCAAGCTTGTGCTTTTTGGATGCCATTGTATGGGTAGAAATTATGAAAATAGAGTTTTACTGTCATGCATTTACACAGCAAGAACAGAGTTTGGGGTACAGCAGTGCACAATGAACAGAGCAGCCAGCTCTAAAAACTCATGCTTCAAGTTGGCAGTAATCTTTAATGTACCGGAACCCAGGTTTTGAGAGTTACAAACTTTAGAAACCTAGATTTTCAATATTATGCTTGTGCAGATGGTTGGAGAAACATATTGTCAGTACATATAGAATAATCATGTAAATTGTTTCAGATAAACATTGAAGACTTAAAGAAAGCAGTGCCGACTTATCATTGTGATCTGATGCCAGAGGATGGGTCTATTGACATATCATCTCTTAGTCTGTAAGTTACTGTACATTTGTGTATTGTTTTATGCATGAATATAAGGTACAATTGTGTCCTGCTCTATACATCTCTTTTATGATTAGTGTTAATAGTAATAGTAAGTGATAGGCAGCAAAGGACAAGGGGAGTATGTTACCAGTACTACCTACCTGGGTATCGCGAGGGTTAGTGATGGCTGCGTAGTAAGCCAGCACTTAAGTGGTTGTCAAGTTGCCCTCCTCTGACCCAGGTAGCTGTCTTTTCTCTCTGCCTCACCCGCACATGGACTACTGGCATTCTGTCCACAAGTATACAATCTCTCCTTGTCATACATAAAACTTGACAATACTTAACTCACACAGCTCATTCTTTGTAACTAGTTTTTCATGTGATGAGTGTTATGCACTAGCCCTGCCTTTTGGCAGAATGGGAGGAGCAGTAAATAGAAGAAGTATGGTAGGTAGGAAAATTTAAGCAGTCATTAGGAATGTAGTCATTAGGAACATTAGATAGAAGCCTCTGCAAACACTGCACTAGGGTTACCTTCACTAATGGCGTATTAAGGATGAGGCACTAAAGGCTAAGGAGTGGCACAAGTTCGCTAACTATGGAGACTCTGTTGCCAAGGCCACCCCCTTGAAGGAGTTACAGGTGGGAACAAGCATCAGAGATATAGATAGGTAATTGAATGAAAATTTGAATATTTTTGAAAAAAGTATGTAAATGCATTTTTTTTCTAAGATAAATATAGTATGGATATATTATACACTGACTTTTGTAAAGAATTTTTGAAGGGTCAGTGATGAGGAGAGTTAGGCACTTCATTTCATCCATTGCAGTGATTCAGCACTGAAGTATGTTAAGGTTTGATAACATGCTAAAAAAGTTCCTCTGACATTTACACATCTTTCATAGGGGTTTGCTTTGGCATAAAATGGTAAATTCAGAGTTCTTGTGCAAAGGATTTCTGTGAATCATGATTTTCAGATAAGGGTAGACAATACTTCATAGAGAAATGGAAAAAAAATTGGAGAATATTCTAGGATCTGAGAATGTAAATCAGACAATTTGGTATTGAGCCAGTCTTTTGAAGGTGGGAGATCCCATTTATGGTGGAAATATGTAGATAGTATCTGACCATTTAACAGGTAATGGGGAGGCCAGTATACACCCACCTTTGGTATGCTGTAACCTGGCGGTAGTAAAATATTCTTTTGAATTTTGGTTAACACTTCATTTGCTGGTACAGTAATCATTTCAATTCAGATGATATATCTCTGATGTTCCTTTTCAGCTCACAAAAGGGAATGGTGCAGTCACCAAGCATGACCATGAATGAAGAATGGCAAGCAATGTTCGGAACAGCAGAGGATCGTGTATCACCAAACAGAGCAGTAGATAACAGGTAGAATTAGCTTTAAGTCTTTATACTTTGGTTCATAATCATCACTTCATTTATTTATCCCTGAGTCTTTTAGTGAGGTAAGAAAGCATGTGCTTAGATTTCGTCTCCAGGCCTAATTCGGGAAAGTAGATTAAGAACCATATTGTAGTGGCTTCATCATTACCACAGACGAGTGAATGCTAGTGCAGGTAAGCCTCTACTGTCAATTTATTGTATGTCCAAGATATGGTATATGACATGACGGCTCATTTTCTTTTTTGCTTTTCTTGCCAATGATAAATGTTGAGGCATTCTGGTCTGGTTGACATTTTGGCAAGTGAACTTGAGAAATGTGTTACCTAAGCAGGTGTACAAACTGAAAAAAAACAAGGGAATTAGATCATTTTAAGAGAAAGTTGAAATAAAGGAAGGAAAAAAGGATATTTTTTGAAGGATCATCTAGAGTTTGAGAATAATAGGTAAGCTGCTAATTGGTTTGACTTTGTGCAGATAGTATGATAAAAGAACAAATGTAGGTAAAAGGATAATCCCATTTTAACTAGATAGTATCTCAAAAGACTTTTAAATCCAATATCTAAGCTAATTCAGTCATCAAAGAGCAGATTGATTGCATACCGTTCAAAAAAGTTTTTAATTACAGATCTGTTTCACCAACGGAGCCTGACTCAGCTGCTCCCACAACTTCAGCTCCCAGCACGAAATTGCCTTCAGGAGAAGGGGAAAATAAAGGGATTATTAGTAAGTGCTACAAAGTATATGTACAAAGAGGGAGTTCTACTCTCCTTGTTGTCATGTGCCTCTTGAAGTATCTATTTACAGATTGCGTTATTACTCTCATTACATAGCCTATTCCATTAATCCAGCACTCTTTTGCTATAGAAGTAGTTTTGTACAAATTTTCTGTTGTCTTTCTTGCTTATTTTTTTGCTCCAAACTCATTGATTTTTCTTTCCTAATTCCAAAAACTGTCAGTTCGCATCATTGCCAGGTACTCTCAACATTGCTGGTTTTATTCCACAACTTAGAATTCTAAGCATATTCTCACATGTTTTCAGTGTAGGTAGATATTTAGCTATTAGCTTTAGCTGTAGCTGTCTTTTATATCAGGTACCATCTTTGTTTCCCTTTGTTAGACTTTTTCTGTTGAGTTTAATTCTTCGTTTGTGAGTACTTATTTGTACAGTAGTAAGATTTACACTTAATGGACTTCACCTCTTGAACTTTTGATAGTTATATGACTTTGAATGGAGAAAAATTGAAGGAAGTGAAGTGTTTTAGATATCTGGCAGTGGACTTAGCAGCGAATGGAACCATGGAAGCGGAAGTGAGTCATAGGGTGGGAGAGGGGGTGAAGGTTTTGGGAGCGATGAAGAATGTGTGGAAAGAGAAAATGTTATCTTGGAGAACAAAAATGGATATGTTTGA
Organism: Panulirus ornatus; assembly: GCF_036320965.1. Classification (NCBI taxonomy): domain Eukaryota; kingdom Metazoa; phylum Arthropoda; class Malacostraca; order Decapoda; family Palinuridae; genus Panulirus; species Panulirus ornatus. The sequence goes on from NC_092241.1 coordinate 52,115,637, forward strand.
AGGAATAGTAGATCCAAAAACATTATATGGTTGCGAGGCATGGGTTGTACGGAGGAGGGTGGATGTGTTTGAAGTGGAATGTTTGAGGAAAGTATGAGGTGTGAGGTGGTTTGATTGAGTAAGCAATGAAAGGGTGAGAGAGATGTGTGGAAATTAAAAAGAGTGTGGTTGAGAGAGCAGAAGAGGGTGTGTTGAAATGGTTTGGTTATATGGAGAGAATGAGTAAGGAAAGATTGACAAAGAGGATATGTGTGTCAGAGGTGGAGGGAACAAGAAGTGGGAGAGCATCAAACATCTTATTTCCAGCTCATCCTCCCTTCTCCGCACAACTCTATCTGTAGCCCACACCTCGCAACCATATAACATTGTTGGAACCACTATTCCTTCAAACATACCCATTTTTGCTTTCCACGATAATGTTCTTGACTTCCACACATTTTACAATGCTCCCAGGACTTTCGCCCCCTCCCCCACCCTATAATTTACTTCCACTTCCATGGCTCCATCTGCTGCCTAATCCACTCCCAGGGTAAATATGTTCTTTATTTCTTGCTGTAGTTGTCTGTGGCTGCTCCTTCATTGTATTTTCTATTTACTGTTTATTGGTGCCATTGTGTAACTAATTTAAAAACTTAAAGGTTGTAAGTCTTTCCTTATACTTCTATGTTCTGTGGTGAACATATTCATAGCATTTAACTCAGTTCCCTTATTTTGGTAACATCTTTGTTGCCCTTCAATGGACCCTTCCCTGTTAAATCTTTCTCTTTCTCTAAGTTTGGTGAATAAATTGAAATGCTTACACTCAGTTATTTGATATTTCCTTACCCACATACTTAAATGCAGTTCATGTATTTATCAATAGACAATTAACTTCAACTTTTTCCTTACACTGTGTTCTGTTGAGTGTTTGGTTACTACATTAGCCTTCCAAGTCTCTTTCACACAATTAAATGTAACTTGTTTTCTGTTAGACTGTAGTCAATTTGAGGTCTTTTTTTACTGTTTTCTATCTTCAGTACTTTTACTTTGTTGAATTTCAGAAAATACATTTATTGAACCAACTCTGGAGCTTGTATGAGTCTCTTTTTAAGTTGATGCAATCTTGGTCATTCCTTTCTTCTTTCATGATTTTAGCATCATGCACAAATGAATGCTGGTATGAATCCAGAGTAATCATGTTTGCTTTCTGATTATCTTTTTTCATCATTTCATATATTACATTCATCTGAGATACTGGTTTGTTGATCTTTGCAACTTCCTAATATCTTTTCATAGAAATAGGCATAACATTTGTTCTCCACTACTTCCCTGGCACTAAACCATCCTTCAGTGATTTTTTTAACATTTCTTGCGGTTTGTCAAATATTTGTTTATACAATTTAAAGCTTTCCATGGCCTTGATGTTCCATCTCTTTAGTGTAAAGGATATAATGTCCTTCACTGTGACTTATCATTCAGTTCCTTACATATTTTTTCATCTTCAACAACCTTTCCCTCTGAATTTCTCAGCCTGAGTAGCTTCACTTTAACTTACAGACTGTTTCATATGAGTATGTGGAACAGTTTTGGATTTTCATTAATCTTGTCTATGGTGTTTTTTAAGTTTTTCTGCTCCTCAGCTTTTTGTACTCACTTTTCACTTTCTTGTTCATTTCATATTCTTTGTTTCCATGTTGGTTAACTTGTTGACATCATTTATTAAGCCATATCTTGATCTTTTTTCTGCACTTTTCTCTACTTTGCCAAAGGTACCCATGTATTAATCCCCTCGTTGTAGATTTCACCAAATCCTCTGTAATCATTTTGTATTTTAGGAGTAGAACTCCATTTTCTAGTTTACATTCCATGAGAAAAAGTTGATTTGATGTATCTTCTCCATGAGTTTGGTTTTGTCTCAGGTATTCATAGCATATCTTTACAACAAAATTCTGTCTTTAATTGGTCACTTTTTCCAAGTGGGGTATCATATCAGATATTTTTTATCCTTATATTGTAATATATGTGTACCTCAAAAGTCTGGACTCAGGCAGAATTTACTAATCACATTTATTTGAACTATGAATTTCATGCCATGATTTATCATGAGACCTCATGAGTACTCTTTATTTATGGATAAGTGTATGCATGACCGTTTGAACATTTGTTGAATTGAAAGTGGAGAGTTTAATTCTACTTGTGGGACCGGACTTTTGAGACACCTTGTATGTGAAGATAAGATCTTTGTGCTGTACTTAAAAGATTCTCCTCCATTAGAACTTTACCATCTCTACATGCTGCTGCCTCTTGGATCATTCTCATTGTGCCTTCATTAATTTTATTAAATAATTGTTCCAATTTAGTAAAACTCTAAGGAAGAATGTAAATTATCAACGTTCTTGTACAGGTTTTTCTTTTTGTACTTTTCACATTAAGTACATTTTGAATGGACCTTCCACCAGTATCTTCTGCAGAAACTTTATGTTCTTTCTTACAAAGAGGACCAGTCCCTGCCCTCTTGTCTTCTCTTTCCTTTCTTGATATTATGTATCCCTCATATATCTATGGCAAGTTTTGTCTTAGCTACTCTAACTCTACATTTGGTTTACTTTCCTCTTTTTGCTCTAAGCTCATTCTTTTTCATTATCACTAATCCATCAGCATTCTTATACATGACTTTCAACCATACTTTACCTACTTTAGTATAGCTGTCTTCTCTTTGCTGGTGTTAGGGCTGATCTTTTCTCTCATCTTCTTTGATGTCTATTCTAATGAAATCTGTACAGACATACTCAAAATAGGGTAAGCTTCTTTGCCTGCCTTAGTGCCACTTGTTTTGTACTCTCCAATGGTTTTACCCGTTTTCAATTTTCTCTGTTTTTCAGTACTTTTTGACTTTGACACATCCACCTGGTTTATTGCCTTTAGTATGTCTCTTATCTTGATATCCTCCATTACTACCCTTTCATCTTTCAGTAGGATATTTTTGTCATATGGTCCAGAATCATCACTTAACTATATCTTCTTATCTTTCACTATACTAATTTTTTGAGACTGGATTGGCCCAATTTTTGGCCAATTCTCCAGTGATAATTCATGTATGTACGTGTTTCTGGTTCTTTCAAAATCTTCATGAAGTTCTTTTGCATGCTTTTTACCTTAATTGATATGCTGTCTTACAGTTGTTGTCTTACAATTGATATCATCATCCAACTAATTTTGTTTCTAATAGAGTAGTACGTTGTAGACAGCAGCCACCCAGGGTGGTACTGCAGGCTTTACTAAGGAGTGGTGAAATGGTGTCCAGAATCATCTCATACTCTTAATGTTAAGATTACTGGTCTTACTTTGTGTCCCATTATTTCTAAGCTACCAGGACATTTTTCCATTGTCTCCCTACATGCTCATACACTCATTCTAATAAATTTTTGCTTTTTTTAACATTAGTTTTTTTATCCTGTCTCTTTTCTCCATGATTTTTTAAACATAACATGGTAGTGTCTTATGAACTTATGGACCCTTTTCCCCAGCATCTTGGGTTGCCAAGAGTCTCTGGATTCCCACCTGAGTTTTTCGCTGAGAGAAAGGGTTGGGCAGTAGCAGTGCTGGTCCATCCCACAACCTTTATTCTTTTAATAGACCAAAATTTGTGTTCTTTCAAGTATCCTTTCTTCTGTAGAATGTCTCACTAGTTCCAGCATAACATGTTACCCACTCTGAGGCACAGCTGTCTAATGATATTTTCACTAACCTGTTCCACATATCAAAGTAAGATCTTCATTTAGGATACGATTTCAAAGATGCTTTCTTTAAGTTTATTGACAGCATGTTGACCATTGTATACCACACTGCTGCGTTGCACTCATCCCATGCATACCTTCCACCCTCCTACATATTCAGGCCCCAATTGCTCAAAATCTTTCTCACTCCATCTCTTGTTTGGTATCCCCCTTCTCCTTCTACCCTCCACTTCTGACACATATGCTTTTTGTCAACCTCTGCTCACTCATTCTCTCTGTATGTTCACACCATTTCTAAACACCCTCTTCAGCTCTCTCAGTGCATTCAAACACACTCCAACTAACCTGTTCCTCAGCCCTGCTGAACCTAATAACTTGGCTTTTATTCACATTTACTATCAACTTCCTGTTTTTACACTCTCCCAAACTCAGACACTAGCTTCTGCAGTGTCTGACTTGAATCTCCCACCAGTGCTGTGTCATGAGCAAACAACAACTGATCCACTTTTCAGACCTCTTCACATCCTACAGACTTCATATTTACCCCTCTTTTCAAGACCCTTGCATTCACCTACTACACATCCTTGCCCCAGATCATCCCATACCTGGAACCACTCACTCTTCTTTCTACAACACATGCCTTACACTCTTAATGAAGACTTCTCACTGCCTCTAGTAGCTTTCCACTTTCCTCCTGCAACTTAATATTTGTAAGAGCTTCCTCTACATGTCTCTATCAACCCTGTCATATGCTTTCTCCAGGTCCATGAATGCCTCATTTAAATCCCTCTGTTTCTCTAAGTTAAAAACTAGTAAGATGTTTCTTTAATGTCTTTTCTGAATTCTTAATATCATTTGCCATGTATGAACATTTGCATTTTTATTTAAAAGCTAAGGAGTATGCTCTGTTCCTTATATTAAGAAAGACACTGAAGTTTTGTAATAGAAAGAAAAGTAATTTATGTTGTGCTGTAACTTATCTAGAGAGAATTCTTTTGGAGACCCAAAAACACACTGATATTGAATGAACTTTATTTGGTACCAGAGTTTTTCAGATGGTAAATTTTTGTTGATGTAAGGTGGGATTGCATAGTTATGCACTTGGGCTGTTTATTATTTTAAAGTGAATAAGTCGTAAGTGTGTAATATCTATTAGACCTTCTTGCCCACATCATTTTACCAAAGCTTTACACTTCATGAAGAACTTACTTTCATCAGTGGCAAGTATAATCTTTTCATGAATATTGTATTACTTCTCATAGATTGATATGATTTTTTTATATACACCTAATTCATTCCCATCCCTTAATGAGGTAGTATCAGGAACAAATGAATAGTGGATTAATTTGAACATCCATTTTCTAGTTGCCATGTACAGTTGACTGGAACCAGAGCCTGCAGTCCACAATCCACAGCCAAACTCTATTCAATACTCCATGGTTTATCTGGACTTCTTCATATGCCTTAGATGTACTGTCAAGTAATTTGTCAGTGTATTTTTGAATAGTGCAAGTGAATGAATTTTCTTGTTCATTTTTTATACTTTTTTCTTATGCCCAGTTGCTCTTCCTGTCCTAGTGAGCTGGCATCAGGAACAATTGAACTGTGATCTCATGTGTACACATCTGCTCCATATCAGTCATGGATGATAATACTGAAACTAACACCCACCTTTCACATTGAAACCCCACAGACTATTCCGTGATTTACCCTGACTGTTTCGTATGCTCTGATTCATTCTTTTGACAGCACATCTTCCCCCATATACCAAATCAATCTAGTTCATTATATCTTATGCATGCATGCATCTCACCCTTCTGAATGCTCAGGCCCTATCACATCAGTCTACCATCTCCTTGGTCTACCTGGAAAGAATACAGAAACTCCTCATGCACAAAATTGATTATCTGGAGCATATGAATTACCAGGAGAAGTTTGAAGAACTTGAACTGTATTGTCTAGAAAGGAGGGAGAGATGCATGATGATATATAGAGGCAGCAAATGAAAGGCATAAAGAGTAATGTTTTGAATTTGAAAGCAGCTCAGAAAGGAAGATACAGAATTATCAAATTGGGTATGATTCCTGGGAAGATCCTGAAAAGATGTCAGATAGAATATAGCCATGTCATTTAAAAAAGATGATAACATTATTTAATCCTGTAACAAGATAAAGAAGAAATTTGCATTCACTGACTACAGATTTATTTAAAAGAAAACTGAACTCATGGTTAAAGCTCTTCCCTTATGAACCTTGAATTGACAATTGTACAAGAGGAGTGGCAGCAAAGGGAAACAGTATGTTTCAACAAACAAGATGTGCGGTGGACTTATTGCACTAGCTCTTTCATCCTGGCAAAATCTTGTCATAGGCACTCCCTCTTTTTCTGACTCATAGATTTTCTTAGTCAGTCTCTTTTTTTTTTTTTCACTTATCCTTTCTATATATCCAAACGTTTCAGCTAACCCTAGTCTCCTGGTCCGACATATTTTCATAAATTTGTTTATTTATGCTGTTTATGTAAACAGCTACTGAGTTTTGCTTTTTTCAGAGTGTGTATCTAGTTGCAAGCAAGAGATGGAAAACCTTGTGACCATGAAGCGAGAAGAACATTTAGTGTGTGTCAAGAAACGTCGTGCTTTGGAGACACTTGCATGGGACACCCGATTGCCTCCTCCTGGCTGGAAACCACGGGGACATCTGGTGGCCCATTTGCATGAGCACCGAGGAGCTGTCAACAGGTTAGAAATAGCCAAGAACTGAATGACAATGATCATTTCATCTGAATAACTTACGTCTTTTGATGCCCTCTGGACCAAGTCATTGTGCATAGTTTTTATCTTTCAATTACAATTAACCCAGTTCCCATCTCTGTTGTCTGGATCAAGTGGATACAGGTAAGTGTGTTTTATAAGATTAAGATTGCAAAAGTGGTATCCTCAACCTACAGGATGTCAAAGTTCCCTTGGATAGGCATGCTGCTATCCTTTCCTGAGAAAAATCTGATATTTCATTGCTTGTGTACTCATATGCTTGTACTGAATGCTGAAAAAATTTCAAAATGCTAAAGAAATATACTTATTACTCTGGCAGTTATGTATTAGAAAAAATAGTCTCCACATCAGCCTTAAACTCTATCTTGAAAAATTTCACGTACTCTTTCCATGTTCCACTTTTCTCCTATTTCCTCAGTCTATACACTCATCTTGTCCCAAATCTGCTTATGATGAGTACTGAGAGTGTATGACAAGATTGGGGTTTCTCTGCAACTTTACTCAAGGAGAAAGTAAAAGTAGAAAAGAAGGAAAAGATATGGAATTGTATATATTAAAGAGATAATAAAAGAATATAAATCAAACTGATTGACCATTGTTGTGATTTGACCAGCTTCCCAAGCAAGTGATTTATTTTGTTGCTTTTTTGTGCTAATGCCTTGTATAGTATGCTAGTGGATGTACTGTGCGAAATGATACAACTATTCAGGGTAAGTTCGATTTGTGTGTGGTCTTTTACTAGGCACTTCCCAAACCTTGAGCAGATGGGGAAATTTATTGAATGGTGTCTTAAGATGTTAAGACATTAATTTACTATACTGAAACATTTAGTTCTTGCTAGTACAATCCACTAGAGTGCTTCCATCTCCATTTGTGGTAATGATAGATGTTATTATGGTGTTTCTTTGCATTATATGATCCTGTTGCGATCATCTTATAACCCTTTGTGTTTAGAGGGGAGGCAGAGATAGACTCTGATGTCTGAGGCTCGCATGCCTCTACTAGGTAACCAAGTTGGAGTGTTTCACCATAGGGGGAATTCTATAGATCTTTGATGGGAATTTTCCCTAAGTAATCTCACCTGAAGTTTGAGCTTATGTTGTAGATTTGATTGGAATGATATGATAACTTTTGTTTTGGTTAGGATGCAATGAACCCATGGCTTTTGAGAATGGCCAAGCTGCTGTGGAACTTTCTTACTGGACCTTTAGTTTCATTTGAGGTCCATAAACTTGTGAGTCCAGCATGATCCAAATAGAAATTATGTTCTGTTATAGATATGAGATTAGAAGAAATTTGGAGAAAAGATCCCTTTTTCCCCAGTTGGTTACCTTGAGTTACCTTCTGGATTGTTCATTATACAGGAGCTGAACCCTGAGTACCTAAATGGAACCTTGGGGCATCAAGGTGTACGGAATGTTAGGATCTTAGTTTATTGAAAACTTAAGGTTGACAGCATCAAAGAATTAGCTAGGTGATAGCAAGTGTATTAATAAGTTCCCAGATTTGTGCGAAGAAGGTAACCTAGGTAAACAGTGTCCTGAGATAGACATTGCTCTACATCTATGAAACTTTTAGCTCTTGTTGCTATGGTTCACTGGACTGCACTTGCCACACTAATCATGGTAAACACAACTGCTATCCTGGTATGTCTTTGAGACATACGGTTGTCAAGATTGTCATATAACCCTGGGTCATTGGAGGGAAGGTAGAGAAAAATCCTGTTGCCTAAGGTTCCCATACATTGGGGAAACTGAGTTAGAAGGGATCTGTTTAAGCCATATTTTTGTAATTTCGTATGGGATTCTTCTTGAAGACCCTTATACATCTTATGGCTGTTGCACTTCAACTAAACGTCTCAGTTTTGAAAGACTATCTTTTTGCCTGAAGTGCTTTGGCCATGAGGGTAGCAAGTATGCTGATTAGCAATATATCATGCTTCAGTTTCAGCTTTTGAAGAACAGGATTGATGATGTGAAAAGGAGAAAAGGAGTACTCCTCCCTTTTTGAAGACACAAGGGGTTGAGGCAAGAATTTGGTTTCAGGGGATCTAGGTCTTCTGTTGAAGGCACTCCAGTAAGAAAAAACTTCCTAGAACCTTCATATTCAGGAAACTATTTTTTTTCTCAAGTACATCAAGGGAGAAAAGGAGCTTTTTTTTAGTCTACCAACAAGAATGTTCTAATCCTATGTACTAAAACCAGTGTAAGGAGTGCTTTGGAAAACTTAGGAAGGTAGGTACTTTGGATTACAATGTCTCTGCCAGGCTCCAAGAAAGGCCTACAATTTTGGAGTCAGAACATGAGATCTTGAAAATGGATTATGAGGTTTCTGGTTTGGATGTTTTGTATGCTGATCTCAGTGATTATCATCTTCATGGTTTAGAATATCTGGGCAGTGGTTCCCATGATTTCTCTTTGGAAGGTTTGAGTCTCACCCTTAAGTCCTGAAATTTAACTTTGAAATATTTGCTTGTTTAACATCTTTCATATTATTTTCCTTCCTCCTTTATGCAAACTGTAAGTTTTAGGAAGTATTATAGAATATATTAGATTAACATTATCCTGAAAGTAGCCTTTCAACAGATATTTTCAATTTTGAGAGATTTTTTTCCCCCTGAAAGATATTATTTTGTTTTTTCAGAAAGTAGATTTGCTTTAATCTCAGACAAAGAAAGGCCATATCCACTCACCTCCAGTTTCTAGCTGTCATTTGTGATGCACCAAACCCACAACTCCTATCCACAATCAGGCTCCACATACCTCTCAATGGTTTGCCCCAGATGCCTCACGTGCTGTGGTTCAGTCCATTGGTAGCACATCAACACCAGTATACCATGTCATTTCACTTCACTCTATCCCATGTGAACCTTTCACCCTCCTTAGTATTCAGGCCCTGATCACTCAAAATCTTTCTCACTCCATCTTTCCATCTCTAATTTGGTCTTCCCATTCTCCGTATTCCATCCACTTCTGATACACATATCCTTTTTTTCAACCGTTCCTTACTCATTCTTCCCATATGCTCAAACCATTTCAGCACATCCTTTCTGCTCTCACAACCAAACTCTTTCTATTACCACACATCTCTCTTACCATTTCATTACTTACTCTGTCAAACCACCTCACACCACACATTGTCCTTAAACATTTAATTTCTAACACATCCACCCTCCTCCGCACAGCCTTCCATGCCTCACACCCATATAATGTTGGAACTACTGTTTTTTCAGACATACCCATTTTTGCCATCCCTGGTAATGTTCTGTCTTTCCACACATTCTTCAGCACTCCCAAATTTTTGTCCTCTACCCCAGCCTTTGACTCACTCTGCTTCCATGGGTCCATAAGCTGCCAAGTCCACTCTCAGATATCTTAAACACTTCACTTCCACCAAATTTTCTCCATTCAAACTCACACCCCAACTAACCTGTCCTTTAACCCTGCTGAACCTTATAACCTTGCTTCTATTCACATTAACTCTCAACTTTTGCCTTTCACACTCTCTTCCAAACTCAGTCGCCAGCCTCTGCAGTTTGTCACTTGAATCATCCACCAATGCTTTATCATCATCAGACAACAACTGACTCACTTCCCAGGCACTCTTCTCCCTCACAGACTGCATACTCGTCCCTGTCTCCAAGACTCCTGCATTTACCTCCCTCGCCATCCCACCTGTAAACAAATTGAACAACCACGATGAGATCACACACCCCTTCATCTGGAACCATTCTTTTCCTTTCTTCCTAATCTTGCACATGCCTTACACCCTTGATAAAAGCTTCCCACTGCTTCTAGCAACTTTCCTCTCACACCATATATTCTTAAGACCTTCTCCAAAGCATAATTATCAGCCCTATCATATGCCTTCTCCAAATCCATAAATGCCATATATAAATCCATCTATTTCTCTTAATATTTCCCACACTCATTCTTTAAAACAAACACCTAATGCCCACATCCTCCACCACTTCTGAAAGCTCACTGCTCTTCCCCAATCTGATGCCCTGTACATGCCTTCATCCTGTTAATCATTACCAGGTAGACTCAACAAATTTATACTTCTGTAGGTTAAACAATCACCTTTATCCCCCTCACCACAAGCCCTGCATTCTCCCAATCCTAAGGCACCTCACCATTATCCACACATCATTGAAAATCCATAGATTCATCTGCAGTACCATCTGCTCTAGCCGTCTTGCTGCATTTCATCTTACACAAGACTCACCACCTCTCTTCACCAAACTACTCTCCATGACTTTCTCTTTTTGCATACCACCCTGACCAAAACACCTAACTCTGTCATCAAAAACATTTAACAGTCCTTTGAAATACTCACTGTCTCTTCCTCACTTCATCACTACCAGTTCTCACTTCCCCTTTTGACCTCTTCACCAATGTTCCCATTTGTTCTCTTATCTTTCACACATTATTTAACTCGTTCCAGAGCATCTTATTCTCCCTAAAAGTTTTTAATACTTGCTAATCCCAATTCTCTTTGCCTTTTTTTTCAACTCTTGTATCTTCTTAACCTCCTTCTGCTTTCTCTTACACATCTTTCAGTCAAATGCGCTCTTTCCTTTAGAGAACTGCCCAAATACCTCTCTTTTTTCTTTCACTATCAACTTTACTTCATCACCTCAGTGGATGTGAGTGGATGTGGCCTTTTTCTGAGAAATGGCAAAGAAGCATTAAAATTAGAAAAGAAAATATATAAACTGTACTCCCAGTATAAGCCATATATCAATTTACTCACAATTTCTGAATGGTGTTTGAAGTGCTGCATTGGCAGAGATCGCACTACCTTCTATAGGATTCGAATCTCAGTGGGCCCACATGTGATATGTAGTCGGTAACACTAATCACAGCACCATGGTGTAAAATGCTTATTGTCTGTATTAAGATGTGTTTCCACATTTCATGAATTGTTCATGAATAGAAAAAGTCTTGTACACTTCAGATCTACTTTTCATTCTTTTCTTTTGAATCTTTCTTTTTGGTTTTGTTATGTTTCTGTATCTTTGTATCAGTAAACCTTTTTGCTTTTTATCACACTGAATCTTTTTCATTATTTATTTCATTTACTGCCTCTGCATGTTTGCTCATCAGTGATTGTTCTATACTCCAGAATTATTGTTTTTAAGGATGCATTTTTGTTGAAGAAATTTACAGATATTTTTTTCCACAGACTCGTGCCTATTGGTGATACCTCTATATATGCCAGTTGTTCGAATGATGGGACAGTTAAAGTGTGGGACTGCAACCGTATTGAGAGAAAGTTTTGTATCAATAGGTAAGTAGAGTATTGATATGTAGAGAAGGTACTTTGACAGAAGCTTTAATATCCAATGTAGAATCTCCCATGTTAATCCTTCCTATATATTTCTTCACAAGCCATTGATGTTAGTCATCTAACACAATTTGAAGTAATCAGGCAGGCTCAAGCTGGTTCAAAATAATAAGCTAACAACTAAACATTTGTTAAGTGAGTGACTGGAACATTTGATGGTAATTAGTAAAGGATTGTCTGATCATCAGATAGAATTCCTAGTGTATCCTCCCCAACACCAAACTTGTATTTCATTTAGCAGTCCACCATACTAGGTGCAAGATCTACACAGTAATATATGAGACTGTTTTTTCTCTCGTTCAGTGTCCCACGAGCAAACAAGATAATCTTTGGGGATTATCAGGTTTTGGATCACTAAACCCTCACAAATTGATGAAGAAAGTTTCTTCCATCCACCCTTTTCAGTTGATCCACCAGCTACCAATGAACCAGGAGCACTCAGCCAATGAGTGACTGTCACTAGGTCAGCATGAGTGACCAATCCATTACTGACTTATGTGACACTTTCTTAATCCTTGGATCAGTATTGTGCACTTGTGTCACATCTCATTTGGCCTTCTGCTCAAATATGGTGCCAATTTCTCTGGAGATCTTTCCAGACCTTCTTGAAGGTCCATGTTATGTATACTTTCCATTAAAAACTAAATTGGATTGTGCAGATGATGAATTTTGTGAACTCTTCCAGATCTAAGGTAACATACAACCGGCAAGGTGGGATGATCACGTCGCTAGCTCCATGCCTCACACACCAGAGTCTGGCTAGTGCATCTAATAATGGCTCCATACATGTTATCAAGTAAGTTTCCTAATGATGTTACATATCATATGTTTGAGATATTATTGAGCATGTTTTGTGTTTGTATAGATAACTTAAGTTACCCTTAGAAGTGCAAATTCTCAAATGATATGATATTGTCACTAGAAAGTTTTATCTTTTTTTCTTTCCTTTAATAATATTTTTTCTTTTGGGCTTCTCACCTAATTTCTTTGGCTTCCTATCCTAGTTGTGTTTAAAATTTTCACTTTTTATAGACAATCATAATTTTTTCTGCAGACTCATACTTTAGATATGTAGTATTTGCTAGATTTGGTCATTGTATATCTATATCTTATGTATTTTTTGTATGATTATAGCTTATAATCATTGTTCAATTGAAATACCTTGCAAGATCTGATATCTTTTAACAAACAACAAAAAAATCGCATGTAAGCTGTTTTTATATGTAAATTCTGATTGATTGGCATGTGAACATGCTAGGAGGGGGAGCTGGGGATGTTTCACCAATTCTTGGTGTATGTGAATGTAAAAAATTGTAGTGGTTGTAGGAAAAGAGGAAATGACACGTGTAAAAAAATGGTGAAAGTAATTGATTTTAGGAATTAAACCTGTGTACAGAGATCTCAAGAGAAATTTAATGATAAGTTGTGTAGGGTGAAAGTAAATGAAATAAGGGGAGTAGGAAAAGAATAGTAAGTATTATGGGAAAGATGTGCAGGTGAAGTGTATGCCATATGGAAGGTGGGAAGTGGGCATATGAGATAGAGCAGCAAGAGGTGGGATGAGGAAGTTGAATCACTAGAAAGAGAAAAGGGAGGTGTATGGATGGTATTAACAGGAAAGAAGTGTGAACAATTTGGAGGTGTACAGGAGAAAAGGAGGTCAAAAATAAATGTATGAGTGCTAAACAAGAGAGCAAATGATGGAAGATGAATAGTGTGAGAAAAACAAGAAAACAAATGGGAACTATGGTATTGAGATCTGATAGGGAAGTAGTAACAGGCAAAGAAGAGGTGAAAAAGAGAATGAATATTTTGAGGACATTTGAATGTGTTAGATGACAGACAGGATGATAGATGGTAGATGTAGTGTGTCTGTAATGTGAAGTGAGAGAGTCATGGCAAATGATAATGTGAAAAGAGAGGAGCTTGTTTAAATCCTATGTAAGATGAAGTGAAGCAAAGCTGCAGGAATGTATGGGATTGCAGTATTGGCAGTTCATCATTTGTATGGCCCAAAATGCCTGAGGACTTCTGAGTGCATATCCAGGGCCCTTATGTAGAGGCAAGGGAACAAAGGGGATAAGAGTGAATGCTTGAGTTTGAGTACACATGTTAAGGTGTATGAGTGAATGGTGATTGAGAGGGTAGTGGCATGTACAGGAGAGATATAGAAGGTGTGGATCGGGTGTTTGCTGTGAAGAATTTTTGTGAGACACACATGGAGAAAGAGGGATTTGTATGTGGCATTTATGGATCTGGGGAAAGCACATAAGTGGGTTAACAAAGACACTTGAGGAAGATGCTACATATACGTGGGGTAGATGGACAACTACTAAATACAGGTGAAAAGTTTTTACCAGAAGAGTAAGGCATGTGTGTGTCAGACAGGAAAAGAGTAAGTGGTTCCTAGTGAAGATGAATCTGTATCAAGGATGTGTGATGTCCCTGTGTTGCTTAATCTTTTTATGAATGGTAAGGGTGGTGACTATAAGGATCTTGGAGTAAGGAGGAAATCTACATTATGCTAGGGGTGGGGGTCATAAAAAGTGAATTGGTTCCTGTTTACATATGACATGGCTCTGGTGGCTGACTATAAAGTGAAACTCCAAAAGCTTGTGACAGAATTTAGGAGAGTGTGTGATAGGACTAAGTTAAGAGCTAATATGAACAAATATAAGGTAATTGAAACAGGATAGTTGGAGTATAAGTCTGAATGCCTTTTATCTGAAGGAAGTGGAGTACTTTATGAAGTTACCTGGGAGTGGTTGATACAACCAATGGAATCATTGGGGGATGAGATTAGTCATAGCATGGAGAAGGGGGCTAAGGTCTGGTTTCAATGAGTATGTGGAAGGGAGGGTAAATGCCTATAAAAATATAGTTGGTTTTGTTCAAATTTATAGTAGTCCCTTAAATGCAAAAGACAGTAAGATGAAGGACTTACTAGATATTAAATAGCTAAGGGCAATACAGTATGTGACATAAAATGGATTGATTGTTTGAGGAATGACAGTGAAAGAGAGAGTTCTGGTAATGAGGTTAGTCTGATTGGGAAAGCTAGCCAGAGTGTGATGAATTGATTCAAACATATGGAGGGGATGATAAAGAAAAGACTGGCTAAGAAGATTTATGTGTCCGAAGTGGATGGAGCAAGAGGGAGGGGAAGATCAGGAGAGAGACAGAAGAAAGGGAGTGAATTAGGCTGTTGGGGGTATTGGATTCCAAACAATAAGGAAGGTGAGAGACACATAGACAGAGTGAATTGGACCACTTCGTTTACAAGGTACAAATATGCTGTCATTGGGAAAAACCAGAATTTATGAAATACTCAATAATGGAATAGTCTGTGGGGCATTATTATGGTGTCTGTACATGATACATGACAAACAGAGAGTGAATGCATGCTGAGGGCATTATTTGTTTGTTCCTAAATCTACCTTGAAAAGGTGGGGGAAGCAGTTGTGTATAAAAAAGAATGATATTTTCTTTTACAGGTTGGATAAAACAAGCCTTATAAATAGCAGACAACTAAATACTGAAGAGGATGGTTATGTGGTAGACATGAACTATTTTGATACAGGTTTGTATATTAATTACCTCCTTTTCATAGTTTTTTCAGATTTTTTTCTTTCATTGATAAATGCTACAAAGGTGATACACATTTGGAGAAATGGAACTGAGAAGAGTACTGGTGGTAAGAATTACAACTGAGAGTAAAACTGACTATAGAGTTCATATTACTAAAAACAAATAGATTCAATACCCAGATTGTGGGGGACTTATCATAGCTACTTTATTGCAGATGTGACTTAACAAATATTCTGCAAAGGATGAAAAATACTGAAGGGATTTTAGATTTTTCTTATTGATCCATGAAGAAAGATTTTACAGGAGGGAAATAGTCAGGGAACAAAGGACCCTGCCAATGGCATTGACTCCCAAGAATTTTAAGGAAGGTTCTTGATCTTTTATAGTCATATACCCTTTTATTCAGTTTTGCTGAACTTTACCATCTAAGTTACTGTTTCTCACCACATTAGCCTTAGGACATAGAGCAAATATGAGTTATTCCATGTTTCATCACAGTAGGACTTTATATCCAGTTGGAAGGTGGAGGATATTTATCATAGGCACCTGCCCAATAGTCACCTTGAAAGCCTATTTGATCTTTACATTTGAATACTATAGAGATCATCTTTTCATCCCTTCTACCTCTGTAGGATCTCCACTAGGAACTTCAGTGTTTGTAACAGATACTAGTTATGAGTGTTTACACAAGCAAAAACATAAATGAATACCTAGACAAAGCCCTCATCAGCTCTTAGCTCCAATGCCCATCACCATCCACAATCATTCTGTACTTCTGCAGCCAAATATAACCTGCCTACAAAGGTGATGATTGGTTACTTTGTTAAATCATCATTTGAAATGTCAGACATGTCAACAATGAGATTGGAATACAGGTAATCATCTGGTAAAAAACACAGTGATCAGCAACCTGATCTTGAGAAACATCATGATCCAGGACCCCCAGCCCAGTCAAGAAAACCAATTTGATCTACAACTATTCTTGCCCAGATGAAGATTGAAGGTTCACAACTTGGATTACATTGGTATCACCACCTCCACACTGTTCAAGAGACTAACAGTGCACATGAGAGAGGATGCTCCAAGGAATATATACTCCAGCAGCATGTAAAAAATTTACATGACATAACCTGACAGACAACAAAATCATATAATGCAGTCATGACAAAAGAATTAATGATCAGTGATCATAGAAGCCCTCTTGATACAGTTGGTTTCACATGCTCTTCCTAGCAGTTGAACTCATCATCCATTACTTTCAATTTTTATAATCAGCCAGCAGCTCTCAAGTGTGGGTAGATGAGCAGCAGGCAGGAGATACCAAGCCCTCAGTAGGAAGACTTTCCTTGCCCATGTTTGCTACTTCATCTGTCTCTCCCAACAAAAGACCTAACCTTTATTTTACTTATCGTCCAACTACTGTGATAAAAATACCTCCTAGAGGATCAAAAACTATCTTTTGATCTGAAGATAGGAGGTTCCCAAAATATTGCAATACAGTTTTATCTGTTTATTGTCTTCAATTTTAATATTGCACTCATGAGAATTGATTTCTTGTTTATTGCCTCAAACTTAAAGACTGAATTGATGAAAGTTGATTTTCAGTCTACCACAAGAGGTTAAAGCCACTGTAAGGAGTACTGAGTAAACAATATGAAAGCTCAGTTACAATAGATATGCAGTGGTTGAACAAGACGTGCAAAAGGTAACATACTGCCCAAGTAAACAGTTATGCATAAAATGGTAATTAATGTTATGTTTAAGATTTATTTATCTGGAGAATCGTAGCCCTGAAATAATGTGCAATATGAGTAAAGATCATTCTGCAACATTATGCCAGATTGGTTGGCATGTTGAACTGAAGAGGTTGAAAGATAGATGGACATAAGTTTTGATAAAATCAGTCATGTGAGGATAGTTTATGTACTGAATCTTGTAATGTTCAGTGCATTTTAAAAGGACCCATTTATTTTAGATTAACAGTGATTTTTACCCAGAGTGAATGAATTTTCTTTATTTTTCAGGGTCACAGTCTGTACTCACATATGCAACAGTATTTGGCTCAATAGTAGGGTGGGATCTACGAGCTCCAGGAACTGCATGGAAACTAGAAAATGGACCAAGGAAAGGTTAGTAAATAAATTTGATATAATTGTGAATGTTTCTATTTGAAATTTTGGTCAACGATAAGGTTATACATATTTCCTTGTGCATTTGAAGCTGTAACATCATTCATCTGACTGGTGCTAGGAGTCAGCTAGGCCTAATCAAATTGGTTGAGGCAGCAGTACACTTCAATGCTAGACATCTGTCAGTGCTTGAGAAATAGGCCTTTAATGTCCCTCAGAAATGTTTTTACTTTTTCCTCACATTTACTCTTAAAGTAAAATCAGCTAAATTAGATTTCCTTTTGATTGTAGGAGTTATTACATCATATGCATTAGAGGGAACACAGAGTTGGCTGGTGGCAGGGACGAGCAGTGGTCACCATGTGTGCTGGGACCTGCGATTTATGCTGCCAATTTCCACTATCACTCACCCAAGAGGTAAGATGTGCACAGTTTTGAATAGTATAAGTGTTCTGCTCTTGTATTATGTTTTTTGTATCACATGATGAGAAACCAGTGCTGTGAATACTCATCTCCATATGAAAGAGTAATGGTAGTAATTTTACCAATATTTTGATCACTCAGGTTTGACTTCACTTGATATTTGTGTTCATTAAAATATGTCCTTTATCATAAAGAGAATTGTTCATATGGAGTGCATACATATGTATGATTCATGTATATATATTGAATATAATAGTTCAAGGGTATTTTTTCATCCAAAAAACTTTTTTGTTTCAAAATTTGAATATAATATAATGAAAGGCTATATGGTGTGGGAGGCAAGTTGTTAGAAGCAGTAAAAAGTTTTTATGGAGGATGTAAGGCATGTGTACGTGTAGGAAGAGAGGAAAGTGATTGGTTCTCAGTGAATGTAGGTTTGTGGCAGGGGTGTGTGATGTCTCCATGGTTGTTTAATTTGTTTATGGATGGGGTTGTTAGGGAGATGAATGCAAGAGTTTTGGAAAGAGGGGCAAGTATGAAGTCTGTTGTGGATGAGAGAGCTTGGGAAGTGAGTCAGTTGTTGTTCGCTGATGATACAGCCCTGGTGGCTGATTCATGTGAGAAACTGCAGAAGCTGGTGACTGAGTTTGGTAAAGTGTGTGAAAGAAGAAAGTTAAGAGTAAATGTGAATAAGAGCAAGGTTATTAGGTACAGTAGAGTTGAGGATCAAGTCAATTGGGAGGTAAGTTTGAATGGAGAAAAATCGGAGGAAGTAAAGTGTTTTAGATATCTGGGAGTGGATCTGGCAGCGGATGGAACCATGGAAGCGGAAGTGAATCACAGGGTTAGGGAGGGGGCGAAAATTCTGGGAGCCTTGAAGATTGTTTGGAAGTCGAGAACATTATCTCGGAAAGCAAAAATGGGTATGTTTGAAGGAATAGTGGTTCCAACAATGTTGTATGGTTGCGAGGCGTGGGCAATGGATAGAGTTGTGCACATGAGGGTGGATGTGCTGGAAATGAGATGTTTGAGGACAATATGTGGTGTGAGGTGGTTTGATCGAGTAAGTAATGTAAGGGTAAGGGAGATGTATGGAAACAAAAAGAGTGTGGTTGAGTGAGCAGAAGAGGGTGTTTTGAAATGGTTTGGTCACATGGAGAGAATGAGTGAGGAAAGATTGACCAAGAGGATATATGTGTCAGAGGTGGAGGGAACGAGAAGTGGGAGACCAAATTGGAGGTGGAAAGATGGAGTGAAAAAGATTTTGAGTGATCGGGGCCTGAACATGCAGGAGGGTGAAAGGCATGCAAGGAATAGAGTGAATTGGAAACGATGTGGTATACCGGGGTCGACGTGCTGTCAATGGATTGAACCAGGGCATGTGAAGCGTCTGGGGTAAACCATGGAAAGTTCTGTAGGGCCTGGATGTGGAAAGGGAGCTGTGGTTTCGGTGCATTATTACATGACAGCTAGAGACTGAGTGTGAACGAATGGGGCCTTTGTTGTCTTTTCCCAGCGCTACCTCGTACACATGAGGGGGGAGGGGGTTGTTATTTCATGTGTGGCGAGGTGGCAATGGGAATGAATAAAGGCAGACAGTCTGAATTATGTACATGTGTATATATATATATATGTCTGTGTGTGTATATATACGTATACATTGAGATGTATAGGTATGTATATTTGCGTGTGTGGACGTGTATGTACATACATGTGTATGTGGGTGGGTTGGGCCATTCTTTCGTCTGTTTCCTTACACTACCTTGCTAACGCGGGAGACAGTGACAAAGCAAAATAAATAAGATAAATTCTTTATTCTCAACAGTTTTGTAAAATACCCTATACAGCTTCCTCTGGCAGATGGATACCCAAGAGATACAATGCAAATTATCTCAAAAGGCTTTAAACATGTAGTCATGTAAATGCATAGTTACAGGAATCAGTAATTTCAGTATTTCAACCTTGGATTTGTATTAAGCATTTAAATAGGCTTTATACTGAGATTTTAAGCAAATCTGTTGCCCCAAGAAAAATACCAAAAACTGAAGGAAATATTTCAGGATATTATTTAGTCCAAAAAGATATTTTGTTTGAAAATTGAAATGTAACATAATGAAAGTCTGTACTGTAAAAGATCATGGAATATATCTCATAATGCTTCCTCTGCCTGAGAGATACCCAGTAATTACAGTGCAAATAGTATCAAAATCTTTTAGTCATGTTATCATTTAAATGCTTTCTTAGAGGAATTAATGGGTGCCAAGCAATATTTCAACTTTTAATTCATAATGAGCATGGAAAATAGGTTTTATACTTAGATTATCAAGCATACTCAGTCCATAAAGAAAAATAAAAAAAATGAAGGTAATTGAAGTAGTTCAGGGTATTTTTTTATGATAAACAACCATTTGTTTTAGATGATATGTAACATAATAAAAGTCTTCAGTACTCTAAAGGATCATTGAAAATATCTCAGAATGCTTCCTCTGGTTGACAGATGACCCAGTAAGTATGACACGAATACTCATTTTTTTTCAAACTATTTGACATTTCCTGTGTTAGCGAGGTAGCGTTAAGAACAGAGGACTGGGCTTTTGAGGGAATATCCTCAGCTTGCCCCCTTCTCCGTTCCTTCTTTTGGAAAATTAAAAAAAAAGAAGAGAGGAGGATTTCCAGCCCCCCGCTCCCTCCCCTTTTAGTCACCTTCTACGACACGCAGGGAATACGTGGGAAGTATTCTTTCTCCCCTATCCCCAGGGATAAAGGAATACTCATAAAATCTTTTAAACATGCAATAATTTGAATGCTTAGTTACAGGAATTAATGGCTCCTAAGTAGTGTTTCAACCCCGAATTCATATTGGCCATGGAAAATAAGCATTACACTGATAAAATCTGGTAACTAAGCAGTTAAAGTATACCATGTTTAAAAGATTCTGTGACTATTCTCTTCATATCTCTTGGGTATTCCTAGGCCAGAAGTAGTAGTTTCATTTATTTCCATTCTTTTTTTTTTAAATTTGTTAAACTATCATTGTTATATATCAACTACATAAGAAAATGTCGTCTGGCGTAAAAAAATCCAGAACTATTGCTTTCAATTTTTAATGAATTCTTTAATGGCCAGAATTTGCACAAAAATCTCAGTACTGATCTATTTTACATGGACAATACAAATCTTGGGTTGAAATATTTTTTAGAGGTCATTAATTATTGTGACTAACATTTTAAATGATTACGTCAAAAACATTTTCTATTTGCATCGTATTTGTGCTGTATATATGTTTTAGCTAGAGGAAGCATTGTGGGTAATTTTCAAAAATCATTTACAATACAGAAGGCTTTGAATATGTTATATTTCAATTTTGAAACAAAGTTTTTTCAACCAAAAAATACCCTGAACTATTACCTTCAATTTTTATCATTTTTCTTGGAAAAATGGATTTTATTAACAATCTCATTATAATGCCAATTTTACATACTTCATACAAATCTGGGGTTGAAGTACTTATCTGGGTCCATAAAATCCGGTTTCTAAGCACTTAAATCATTGCATGTGTAAAAGATTTTGTGACTATTCTCTTCATGTCTCTTGGGTATTTCTAAGCCAGAAAAAGTAGTTTGAGGTATTTTCAATAATTTTCTTTCAGAGTTTAGAAGACTTTCATTATTTCATATATGATTTGTATAAAAAAGTCGTTTGCCATAAAAATACCCTGAATTAATGCCTTCAATTTTTAGAATATTTTTGAATGGACTGAATTTCCATAAAAATTTTAGTACTAATCTATTTTACATGGGCAGTAGAAATCTAGGGATGAAATATGGTTTAGAGTTCATTAATTCTTGTAATGAACCATATAAATGATTACATGTACAAAACATTTTTTTACTATTTCCATGGTATTTTTAGATATATATCAACCAGAGAAGCATTATGGGTAATTTTCTAAGATCATTTACAATATAGAAGGCTTTCAATATGTTATATATCTGATTTTGAAACAAAAAATCTTTTTGACCAAAAGATACCCTGAACTGTTACCTTCAATTTTTATCATTTTTCTGGAAAAAATGGATTTTTTTAAAAATATCATTATAATGCCTATTTCACATGCATAATACGAATCTGGGGTTGAAATACTTTTTTGGGTCCATGAAATCTGGTAACTAAGCACTTCAATTTTTGGCTTTTTTCTCAGAAAAATAGTTCTTGTAAAAACTCATTATAACTAGGATTTTTCATGCTGAATACAAATCTGGTGTTAAAATATCATTTAGTTGTCTTTCTGACATTCAGTTATGCTGTTAAATGAAGTCAATTTCATAATATTTTCTGCTCCTTTGCATCACATTTACTGGGTATATATTGGTAACTGAGAACATTATGATATATTTTCCATGATTATTTCATGCATAGAAGTATTTAAATATCTTATCTTTCAGTCTTGAAACAAAAACTTTTTCAAGCTAAAAAACACCCTGAAGTATTACCTTCAATTTTTGTCATTTTTCTCTGAATAATAGATTTCTTTTTAAAAATTCATTATAAAAAGTATTTTTCATGCTGAATAC
The DNA here is from genome assembly GCF_036320965.1 of Panulirus ornatus. Taxonomy (NCBI): domain Eukaryota; kingdom Metazoa; phylum Arthropoda; class Malacostraca; order Decapoda; family Palinuridae; genus Panulirus; species Panulirus ornatus. The sequence goes on from NC_092241.1 coordinate 52,138,189, forward strand.
AAAGCTTGGGTTTAAAATATCATTCAGTCGTCTTTATGACATTCAATTATGCTGTTAAATGACGTCAATTTCATAATATTTTCTGCTCCTTTGCATCGCATTTACTGGGTATATATCAGTAAATGAGAGCATTGTGATATATTTTCCATGATTATTTGAAGTATAGAAGTGTTTGAATATTGTATCTTTCAATTTTGAAAGAAAAAGTTTTTGAAGCTAAAAAATACCCTGAAGTATTACCTTCAATTTTTGTCATTTTTCTCAGAAAAATAGATTTCCTCTAAAAACTCATTATAAGTAGTATTTTTGATGCTGAATACAAATCTGGCATTAAAATATCGTTTAGTCGTCTGTATGACATTCAGTTCAGCTCTTAAATGAAGTCAATTTCAAAATATTTCTGCTTCTTTGCATCGTATTTCCTGGGTATGTATCGGAAATTGAGAGCATTATGATATATTTTCCATGATTATTTCAAGTATAGAAGTGTTTGAATATCTTATGTTTCAATTTTAAAAAAAAAAGTTTGGCATTTTTCTCAGAAAAATAGATTTCCTCTAAAAACTCATTATAAGAAGTATTTTTCAAGCTGAACACAAATCTGGTGTTAAAATGATGTTAGTCATCTTTATGACATTCAATTATGCTGTTAAATGAAGTCAATTTCATAATATTTTCTGTTCCCTTGCATCGCATTTATTGGGTATGTATCGGTAATTGAGAGCATTATGATATATTTTCCATGATTATTTCAAGTATAGAAGTGTTTGAATATCTTATGTTTCAATTTTGAAAGAAAAAGTTTTTGAAGGTATTGGCATTGTTCTCAGAAAAATGGCTTTCCTTTAAAAACTCATTATAAAAAGTATTTTTAATGCTGAATACAAATCTGGTCTTAGAATATCATTTAGTTATCTTTATGACATTCAGTTAAGCTGTTAAATGAAGTCAATTTCAAAATATTTTGTGCTTCTTTACATCGTATTTACTGGGTATGTATCGGGAATTGAGAGCAATATGATATATTTTCTATGATTATGTCAAGTATAGAAGTGTTTGAATATGTTATGTTTCAATTTTGAAACAAAAAGTGTTTGAAACTAAAAAGTACCCTGAAGTATTACCTTCAGTTTTTCGCATTTTTCTCAGAAAAATAGATTTCTTCTAAAAACTCATTATAAGTAGTATTTTTCATGCTGAATTCAAATCTGGTGTTAAAATATCTTTCAGTTGTGTCTATGATATTCACTTATGCTGTTAAATGAAGTCAATTTCATAATATTTTCTGCTCCTTTGCATCGCATTTACTGGGTATATATCGTGTAACTGAGAACATTATGATATATTTTCCATGATTATTTCATGTATAGAAGTATTTGAATATCTTATCTTTCAATCTTGAAACAAAAATTTTTTGAAGCTAAATAATACCCTGAAGTATTACCTTCAATTTTTGTCATTTTTCTCAGAAAAATAAATTTCCTTTAAAAACTCACTATACAAAGTATTTTTCATGCTGAATACAAATCTGTTATTAAAATATCATTTGGTCGTCTTTATGATTATTCAGTTACGCTGTTAAATGAAGTCAATATCATAATATTTTCTGCTCCTTTGCATCGCATTGACTGGGTATATATCAGTAGATGAGAGCATTATGATATATTTTCCATGATTATTTGAAGTATAGAAGTGTTTGAATATTGTATCTTTCAATTTTGAAACAAAAATTTTTTGAAGCAAAAAAATACCCTAAAGTAGTTTCCTTCAATTTTTGTCATTTTTCTCAGAAAAATAGATTTCCTTTAAAAACTCATTATAAGAAGTATTGTTAACGGTGAATACAAATCTGGCGTTAAAATATCGTTTAGTCATCTTTATGACATTCAGTTAAGCTCTTAAATGAAGTCAATTTCAAAAAATTTCTTCTTTGCATCGTATTTCCTGGGTATGTATCGGTAATTGAGAGCATTATGATATATTCTCCATGATTATTTCAAGTATAGAAGTGTTTGAATATCTTATGTTTCAATTTTGAAAAAAAAAAAGTTTTTTAAGCTATAAATTCTCTGAAGTATTACCTTCAATTTTTGGCATTTTTCTCAGAAAAGTAGATTTCCTCTAAAAACTCATTATAAGAAGTATTTTTCATGCTGAATACAAATATGGTGTTAAAATATCGTTTAGTCGTCTTTATGACATTCAGTTATGCTGTTAAATGAAGTCAATTTCATGATATTTTCTGCTGCTTTGCATCACATTTACTGGGTATATATCGGTAACTGAGAACATTATGATATATATTTCCATGATTATTTCACATAAAGAAGTATTTGAATATCTTATCTTTCAGTCTTCAAACAAAAAGTTTTTCCAGCTAAAAAATACCCTGAAGTATTACCTTCAATTTTTGTCGATTTCTTTTAAAAACTCATTATAAAAAGTATTTTTCATGCTGAATACAAATCTGTTGTTAAAATATCGTTTAGTTATGCTCTTAAATGAAGTCACTTTCATAATATTTTTTGCTCCCTTGCATCGCATTTACTGGGTATGTATAGGTAATTGAGAGCATTACGATATATTTTCCATGATTATTTCAAGCATTGAAGTGGTTGAATATCTTATGTTTCAATTTTGAAACAAAAAGTTTTTGAAGCTAAAATATACCCTGAAGTATTACCTTCAATTTTTGTCATTTTTCTCAGAAAAATAGATTTCCTCTAAAAACTCATTATAAGTATTTTTCATGCTGAATACAAATATGGTGTTAAGATATCGTTTAGTCGTCTTTATGACATTGAGTTATGCTGTTAATGAAGTCAATTTCATAATATTTTCTGCTGCTTTGCATCGCATTTACTGGGTATATATCGGTAACTGAGAACATTATGATATATTTTCCATGATTGTTTGAAGTATAGAAGTGTTTGAATATCTTATCTTTCAATCTTGAAACAAAAAGCTTTTCGAGCTAAAAATACCCTGAAGTATTACCTTCAACTTTTGTCCTTTTTCTCAGAAAAATAGATTTCTTTTAAAAACTCATTATAAAAAGTATTTTTCATGCTCAATACAAATCTGGTGTTAGAATATCGTTTAGTCGTCTTTATGACATTCAATTATGCTGTTAAATGAAGTCAAATTCATAATATTTTTTTGCTCCTTTGCATCGCATTTACTGGGTATGTATCGGTAATTGAGAGGAGTATGAAATATTTTCCATGATTATTTCAAGTATAGAAGTGTTTGAATATCTTATGTTTCAATTTTGTAACAAAAAAGTTTTTGAAGCTAAAAGATACCCTGAAGTATTATTACCTTCAATTTTTGTCTTTTTTCTCAGAAAAATAGATTTCCTTTAAAAACTCATTATAAGAAGTATTTTTAATGCTGAATACAAATCTGGTGTTAAAATATCATTTAGTTATCTTTATGACATTCAGTTAAGCTTTTAAATGAAGTCGATTTCAAAATATTTTGTGCTTCTTTACATCGAATTTACTAGGTATGTATCGGTAATTGAGAGCATTATGATATATTTTCCATGAATATTTCAAGTATATAAGTGTTTGAATATCTTATGTTTCAATTTTGAAACAAAAAGTTTTTGAAGCTGAAAAATACCCAGAAAAATAGATTTTCTTTAAAAACTCATTATAAGAAGTATTTTTAATGCTGAATACAAATCTGGTGTTAAAATATCATTTCGTCATCTTTATGCCATTGAGTTAAGCTCTTAAATGAAGTGCAATTTCAAAATATTTTTGCTTCTTGGCATCGTATTTTTTGGGTATTTATCGGTAATTGAGAGCATTATAATATATTTTCCATGATTGTTTGAAGTATAGAAGTGTTTGAATATCTTATTTTTCAATTTTGAAGCAAAAGTTTTTGAAGCTAAAAAATACCCTGAAGTATTACCTTCAACTTTTGTCGATTTTTCTCAGAAAAATAGATTTCTTTTTAAAAACTCGTTATAAAAAGAATTTTTCATGCTGAATACAAATCTGGTGTTAAAATATCGTTTTGTCATCTTTATGACATTCAATTATGCTGTTAAATGAAGTCAATTTCATAATATTATCTGCTCCTTTTGCTTCGCATTTACTGGGTATATATCAGTAAATGAGAGCATTATGATATATTTTCCATGATTATTTGAAGTATACAAATGTTTGAATATTGTATCTTTCAATTTTGAAACAAAAATATTTTGAAGGTAAAAAATACCCTGAAATATTACCTTCACTTTCTGTCATTTTTCTTATAAAAATAGATTTCCTTTAAAAACCCACTATAAAAAGTATTTTTAATGCTGAATACAAATATGGTGTTAAAATATCGTTTAGTCGTCTTTATGACATTCAGTTATGCTGTTAATGAAGTCAATTTCATAATATTTTCTGCTGCTTTGCATCGCATTTACTGGGTATATATCGGTAACTGAAAACATTATGATATATTTTCCATGATTGTTTGAAGTATAGAAGAGTTTGAATATCTTATCTTTCAATCTTGAAACAAAAAGTTTTTGAGGCTAAAAGATACCCTGAAGTATTACCTTCAGTTTTTGTCCTTTTTCTCAGAAAAATAGATTTCTTTTAAAAACTCATTATAAGAAGTATTTTTCATGCTGAATGCAAATCTGGTGTTAGAATATCGTTTATTCGTCTTTATGACATTCAATTATGCTGTTAAATGAAGTCAATTTCATAATATTTTTTGCTCCCTTGCATCGCATTTACTGGGTATGTAACGGTACTTGAGAGCATTATGATATATTTTCCATGATTGTTTGAAGTATAGAAGTGTTTGAATATCTTATGCTTGAATCTTGAAAGAAAAAGTTTTTGAGGCTAAAAAATACCCTGAAGTATTACCTTCAACTTTGTCATTTTTCTCAGAAATATAAATTTCTTTTAGAAACTCATTATGAAAACTATTTTACATGCTGAATACAAATCTGGTGTTAGAATATCGTTTAGTTGTCTTTATGACATTCAATTATGGTGTTAAATGAAGTCTGTTTCATAATATTTTTTGCTCCCTTGCATCGCATTTACTGGGTATGTATCGGTAATTGAGAGCATTATGATATATTTTCCATGATTATTTCAAGTATAGAAGTGTTTGAATATGTTATGTTTCAATTTTGAGAGAAAAAGTTTTTGAAGCTAAAAAATACCCTGAAGTATTTATTACCTTCAATTTTTCTCATTTTTCTCAGAAAAATAGATTTCCTTTAAAAAGTCATTATAAGAAGTATTTTTAATGCTGAATACAAATCTGGTGTTAAAATATCATTTAGTTATCTTTATGACATTCAGTTAAGCTCTTAAATGAAGTCTTATTTCAAAATATTTTGTGCTTCTTTACATCGTATTTACTGTGTATGTATCGGTGATTGAGAGGATTATGATATATTTTCTATAAATATTTCAAGTATAAAAGTGTTTGAATATCTTATGTTTCAGTTTTGAAACAAAAAGTTTTTGACGTTAAAAATACCCTTCAATTTTTATCATTTTTCCCAGAAAAATAGATTTCCTTTAAAAACTCATAATAAGAAGTATTTTTAATGCTGAATACAAATCTGGTGTTAAAATATCATTTTTTCATGTTCATGACACTGAGTTAAGCTCTTAAATGAAGTCAATTTCAGAATATTTTTGCTTCTTGGGATCTTCTTTTCTTGGGTATGTATCGGTAATTGAGAGCATTATGATATATTTTCCATGATTGTTTGAAGTATAGGAGTGTTTGAATATCTTATGTTTCAATTTTGAAGCAAAAAGTTTTTGAAGGTAAAAAATACCCTGAATTTTTTGTCATTTTTGTCAGGAAAATAGATTTCTTTTAAAAACTCATTATAAGAAGTATTTTTCATGCTGAATGTAGATTTGGTGTTAAAATACCGTTTTGTCGTCTTTATGACATTCAATTATGCTGTTAAATGAAGTCAATTTCATAATATTTTCTGCTCCTTTTGCTTCGCATTTACTGGGTATATATCAGTAAATGAGAGTATTATGATATATTTTTCATGATTATTTGAAGTGTAGAAGTGTTTGAATATTGTATCTTTTAATTTTGAAAGAAAAATATTTTGAAGGTAAAAAATACCCTGAAGTATGACCTTCACTTTTTGTCATTTTTCTGAGAAAAATAGATTTCCTTTAAAAACTCATTATAAAAAGTATTTTTAATGCTGAATGCAAATCTGGCATTAGAATAGCGTTTAGTCGTCTCTATGATATTCAGTTAATCTCTTAAACTACGTCAATTTCAAAAAGTTTCTGCTTCTTTTCATGGTATTTCCTGGGCATGTATCGGTAATTGAGAGCATTATGATATATTTTCCATGATTATTTCAAGTATAGAAGTGTTTGAATATCTTATGTTTCAATTTTGAAAGAAAAAGTTTTTGAAGTTGAAAAATACCCTGAAGTATTACCTTCAATTTTTGTCATTTTTCTCAGAAAATAGATTTCTTTTAAAAACTCAATTTAAGAAGGTATTTTTCATGCTGAATACAAATCTGGTGTTTGAGCATCGTTTAGTTGTCTTTATGACATTCAATTATGCTGTTAAATGAAGTTAATTTTATAATATTTTTTGCTCCCTTGCATCGCATTTACCGGGTATGTATCGGTAATTGAGAGCATTATGATATATTTTCCATGATTATTTCAAGTATAGAAGTGTTTGAATATTTATGTTTCAATTTTGAAAGAAAAAATTTTTGAAGCTAAAAAATAGCCTGAAGTATTATCTTCAATTTTTGTCATTTTTCTCAGAAAAATAGATTTCCTCTAAAACCTCATTATAAGAAGTATGAAAATTTTCATACTGAATACAAATATGGTGTTAGAATATCGTTTAGTCGTCTTTATGACATTCAGTTATGCTGTTAAATAAAGTCAATTTCAAAAAATTTCTGCTTCTTTGCATGGTATTTCTTGGGTATGTATCGGTTATCGAGAGCATTATGATATATTTTCCATGATTATTTCAAGTATAGAAGAGTTTTAATATCTTATGTTGCAATTTTGAAAGAAAAAGTTTTTGAAGCTAAGAAATACCCTGAAGTATTACCTTCAATTTTTGTCATTTTTCTCAGAAAAATAGATTTCCTTTAAAAACTCATGATAAGAAGTATTTTTCATGCTGAATGCAAATATGGTCCTAAAACATCGTTTAGTCGTCTTTATGACATTCAGTTATGCTGTTAAATGAAGTCAATTTCATAATATTTTCGGCTGCTTTGCATCGCATTTACTGGGTATATATCGGTAACTGAGGACATTATGATATATTTTCCATGATTATTTCACGTAAAGAAGCATTTGAATATCTTATCTTTCAATCTTGAAACAAAATGTTTTTCGAGCTAAAAAATACCCTTCAATTTTTGTCATTTTTCTCAGAAAAATAGATTTCTTTTAAAAACTCATTATAAAAAGTATTTTTCATGCTGAATATAAATCTGGTGTTAAAATATCGTTTAGTCATCTTTATGACATTCAATTATGCTGTTAAATGATGTCAATTTCATAATATTTTCTGCTACTTTTGCTTCGCATTTACTGGGTATATATGAGTAAATGAGAGTATTATGATATATTTTTCATGATTATTTGAAGTATAGAAGTGTTTGAATATTGTATCTTTTAATTTTGAAACAAAAATATTTTGAAGGTAAAAAATACCCTGAAGTAATACCTTCACTTTTTGTCATTTTTCTGAGAAAAATTGATTTCCTTTAAAAACTCGTTATAAAAAGTATTTTTAATGCTGAATGCAAATCTGGCATTAGAAGAGCGTTTAGTCGTCTCTATGACATTCAGTTAATCTCTTAAACTAAGTCAATTTCAAAAAATTTCTGCTTCTTTTCATGGTATTTCCTGGGTATGTATCGGTAATTGAGAGCATTATGATATATTTTCCATGATTATTTCAAGTATAGAAGTGTTTGAATATCTTATGTTTCAATTTTGAAAGAAAAAGTTTTTGAAGTTGAAAAATACCCTGAAGTATTACCTTCAATTTTTGTCATTTTTCTCAGAAAAATAGATTTCTTTTAAAAACTCAATTTAAGAAGTATTTTTCATGCTGAATACAAATCTGGTGTTTGAACATCGTTTAGTCGTCCTTATGACATTCAATTATGCTGTTAAATGAGGTTAATTTTATAATATTTTTTGCTCCCTTGCATCGCATTTACCGGGTATGTATCGGTAATTGAGAGCATTATGATATATTTTCCATGATTATTTCAAGTATAGAAGTGTTTTAATATCTTATGTTTCAATTTTGAAAGAAAAAGTTTTTGAAGCTAAAAAATACCCTGAAGTATTTATTACCTTCAATTTTTATTTTTCTCAGAAAAATAGATTTCCTTTAAAAACTCATTATAAGAAGTATTTTTAATGCTGAATACAAATCTGGTGTTAAGATATCATTTAGTTATCTTTATGACATTCAGTTAAGCTCGTAAATGAAGTCAATTTCAAAATATTTTGTGCTTCTTTACATCGTATTTACTGGGTATGTATCGGTAATTGAGAGCATTATGATATATTTTCTATGAATATTTCAAGTATAGAAGTGTTTGAATATCTTATGTTTCAATTTTGAAACAAAAAGTTTTTGAAGCTGAAAAATACCCTGAAGTATTACCTTCAATTTTTGTCATTTTTCCCAGAAAAATAGATTTCCTTTAAAAACTCATTATAAGAAGTATTTTTAATGCTGAATACAAATCTGGTGTTAAAATATCATTTTGTCATGTTTATGACATTCAGTTAAGCTCTTAAATGAAGTCAATTTCAAAATATTTTTGCTTCGTGGCATCGTATTTTTTGGATATGTATCGGTAATTGAGAGCATTATGATATATTTTCCATGATTGTTTGAAGTATAGAAGTGTTTGAATATCTTATGTTTCAGGTTTTAGGTTTTTGAAGCTAAAAAATACCCTGAAGTATTATCATCAATTTTTGTCATTTTCTTAGAAAAATAATTTCTTTTTAAAAACTCATCATAAAAAGTATTTTTCATGCTGAATACAAATCTGGTGTTCAAATATCGTTTACTCATCTTTATGACATTCAATTATGCTGTTAAATATCATTTAGTTATCTTTATGCTGTTAGATATCATTTAGTTATCTTTATGACATTCAGTTAAGCTCGTAAATGAAGTCAATTTCATAAAATTTTCTGCTCCTTTTGCTTCGCATTTACTGGGTATATATCAGTAAATGAGAGCATTATGATATATTTTCCATGATTATTTGTAGTATAGAAGTGTTTGAATATTGTATCTTTCAATTTTGAAACAAAAATATTTTGAAGGTAAAAAATACCCTTCACTTTTTTTCATTTTTCTCAGAAAAATAGATTTCCTTTAATAGCTCATTATGAGAAGTATTTTTAATGCTGAACACAAATCTGACCTTAAAATAGCGTTTAGTCGTCTCTATGACATTCAGTTAAGCTCTTAAACTAAGTCAATTTCAAAAAATTTCTGCTTCTTTGCATGGTATTTCTTGGGTATGTATCGGTTATCGAGAGCATTATGATATATTTTCCATGATTATTTCAAGTATAGAAGAGTTTGAATATCTTATGTTTCAATTTTGAAAGAAAAAGTTTTTGAAGCTAAAAAATACCCTGAAGTATTACCTTCAATTTTTGTCATTTTTCTCAGAAAAATAGATTTCCTTTAAAAACTCATGATAAGAAGTATTTTTCATGCTGAATACAAATATGGTCCTAAAATATCGTTTAGTCGTCTTTATGACATTTCAGTTATGCTGTTAAATGAAGTCAATTTCATAATATTTTCGGCTGCTTTGCATCGCATTTACTGGGTATATATCGGTAACTGAGAACATTATGATATATTTTCCATGATTATTTCACGTAAAGAAGCATTTGAATATCTTATCTTTCAATCTTGAAACAAAATGTTTTTCGAGCTAAAAAATACCCTTCAATTTTTGTCATTTTTCTCAGAAAAATAGATTTCTTTTAAAAACTCATTATAAGAAGTATTTTTCATGCTGAATACAAATCTGTTGTTAGAATATCGTTTAGTCCTCTTTATGACATTCAATTATGCTGTTAAATGAAGTCAATTTCATAATATTTTTTGCTCCCTTGCATCGCATTTACTGGGTATGTAACGGTAATTGAGAGCATTATGATATATTTTCCATGATTATTACAAGTATAGAAGTGTTTGAATATCTTATGTTTCAATTTTGAAACAAAAAGTTTTTGAAGCTAAAAAATACCTTGAAGTATTACCTTCAATTTTTGGTATTTTTATCAGAAAAATAGATTTCCTCTAAAATCTCATTAGAAGTATTTTTCATGCTGAATACAAATATGGTGTTAAAATGTCGTTTAGTCGTCTTTATGACATTCAGTTATGCTGTTAAATGAAGTCAATTTCATAATATTTTCTGCTGTTTTGCATCGCATTTACTGGGTATATATCGGTAAATGAGAACATTATGATATATTTTCCATGATTATTTTACGTAAAGAAGCATTTGAATATCTTATCTTTCAATCTTGAAACAAAAAGTTTTTCGAGCTAAAAAATACCGTGAAGTATTACCTTCAATTTTTGTCATTTTCTCAGAAAATAGATTTCTTTTAAAACTCATTATAAAAAGAATTTTTCATGCTGAATACAAATCTAGTGTCAATATATCGTTTAGTCGTCTTTATGACATTCAATTATGCTGATAAATGAAGTGAATTTCATAATATTTTCTGCTGCTTTGCATCGCATTTACTAGGTATGTATCGGTAATTGAGAGCATTATGATATATTTTCCGTGATTATTTCAAGTATAGAATTGTTTGAATATCTTATGTATCAATTTTGAAACAAAAAGTTTTGAAGCGAAAAAGTACCCTTCAATTTTTGGCATTTTTCTCAGAAAAATATATTTCCTTTAAAAACTCATTATAAGAAGTATTTGTAATTCTGAATACAGATCTGGTGTTAAAATATCATTTAGTTATCTTTATGACATTCAGTTAAGCTCTTAAATGAAGTCAATTTCACAATATTTTGTGCTTCTTTACATCGTATTTACTGGGTATGTCTCGCTAATTGAGAGCATTTTTGTCATTTTTCCCAGAAAGATAAATTTCCTTTAAAAACTTTTTGTAAGAAGTATTTTTAATGCTGAATACAAATCTGGTGTTAAAATATCATTTAGTCATCTTTATGACATTCAGTTAAGCTCTTAAATGAAGTCAATTTCAAAATATTTTTGCTTCTTGGCATCGTATTTCTTGGGTATGTATCGGTAATTGAGAGCATTATGATATATTTTCCATGATTATTTGAAGTATAGAAGTGTTCGAATATCTTATGTTTCAATTTTGAAGCAAAAAGTTTTTGAAGCTAAAAAATACCCTGAAGTATTACCTTCAATTTTTGTCATTTTTCTCAGAAAATAGATATCTTTTTAAAAACTCATTATAAAAAGTATTTTTCATGCTGAATACAAATCTGGTGTTAAAATATCGTTTAGTCAGCTTTATGACATTCAATTATGCTGTTAAATGAAGTAAATTTCATAATATTTTCTGTTTCTTTTGCTTCGCATTTACTGGGTATATAATCAGTAAATGAGAGCATTATGATATATTTTCCATGATTATTTGAAGTATAGAAGTGTTTGAATATTGTATCTTTCAATTTTGAAACAAAAATATTTTGAAGGTAAAAAATACCCTGAAGTATTACCTTCACTTTTTGTCATTTTTCTCAGAAAAATAGATTTCCTTTAAAAACTCATTATAAGAAGTAGTTTTAATGCTGAATACAAATCTGGAATTAAAATAGCGTTTAGTCGCCTTTATGACATTCAGTTAAGCTCTTAAATGAAGTCAATTTCAAAAAATTTCTGCTTCTTTGCATCGTATTTCCTGCGTATGTATCGGTAATCGAGAGCATTATGATATATTTTTTATGATTATTTCAAGTATAGAAGTGTTTGAATATCTTATGTTTCAATTTTGAAAGAAAAAGTTTTTGAAGCTAAAAAATACCCTGAAGTATTACCTTCAATTTTTGGCTTTTTTCTCAGAAAAATAGATTTCCCCTAAAAACTAATAAGCTTGCTCTTACTCACATTCACTCTCAACTCTCTTCTTTCACACACTTTACCAAACTCAGTCACCAGCTTCTGCAGTTTCTCACATGAATCAGCCACCAGCGCTGTATTATCAGCGAACAACAACTGACTCACTTCCCAAGCTCTCTCTATCACAACAGACTGCATACTTGACCTTCTTTCCAAAACTCTTGCATTCACCTCCTTACAACCCTATCCATAAACAAATTAAACAAATATGGAGACATCACACACCCCTGCCACAAACCAACATTCACTGAGAACCAATCACTTTCCTCTCTTCCTACACGTACACATGCCTTACATCTTGAATAAAAACTTTTCACTGCTTCTGACAACTTGCCTCCCACACCATATATTCTTAATACCTTCCACAGAGCATCTCTATCAACTCTATCATATGCCTTCTCCAGATCCATAAATGCTACATACAAATCCATTTGCTTTTCTAAGTATTTCTCACATACATTCTTCAAAGCAAACACCTGATCCACACATCCTCTACCACCTCTGAAACCACACTGCTCTTCCCCAATCTGATGCTTTGTACATGCTTTCACCATGACTCTCAATCAATACCCTCCCATATAATTTCCCAGGAATACTCAACAAACTTATACCTCTGTAATTTGAGCACTCACTTTTATCCCCTTTGCCTTTGTACAATGGCACTATGCAAGCATTCCGCCAATCCTCAGGCACCTCATCATGAGTCATACATCCATTAAATAACCTTATCAATCAGTCAATAATACAGTCACCCCATTTTTTAATGAATTCCACTGCAATACCATCCAAACCATCTGTCTTGCCGGCTTTCATCTTCCGCAAAGCTTTTACTACCTCTTCTCTGTTTACCAAATTATTCTCTCTAACCCTCTCACTTTGCACACCACCTCGACCAAAACACCCTATACCTGCCACTCTATCGTCAAACACATTCAACAGACCTTCAAAATACTCACTCAATCTTCTCACATCACCACTACATGTTATCACCTCCCCATTAGCCCCCTTCACTGAAGTTCCCATTTGTTCCCTTGTCTTACGCACTTTATTTACCTCCTTCCAAAACATCTTTTTAGTCTCCCTAAAATTTAATGATACTCTCTCACCCCAACTCTCATTTGCCCTCTTTTTCACCTCTTGCACCTCTCTCTTGACCTCCTGCCTCTTTCTTTTATACATCTCCTACTCATTTGCATTACTTCCCTGCAAAAATCGTCCAAATGCCTCTCTTTTCTCTTTCACTAACAATCTTACTTCTTCATCCCACCACTCACTACCCTTTTTAATCTGCCCGACTCCCACGCTTCTCATGCCACAAGCATCTTTTGTGCATGCCATCACTGCTTCCCTAAATACATCCCATTCTTCCCCCACTCCCCTTATGTCCTTTGTTCTCACTTTTTTCCATTCTGTACTCAGTCTCTCCTGGTACTTCCTCACAGAAGTCTCCTTCCCAGGCTCACTTACTCTCACCACTCTATTCACCCCAACATTCTCTCTTCTTTTCTGAAAACCTCTACAAATCTTCATCTTCGCCTCCACAAGATAATGATCAGACATCCCTCCAGTTGCCCCTCTCAGCACATTAACATCCAAAAGTCTCTCTTTTGCGTGCCTATCAATTAACACATAATCTAATAACGCTCTCTGGCCATCTTTCCTACTTACATACATTTACTTATGTATATCTCTCTTTTTAAACCAGGTATTCCCAATCACCAGTCCTTTTTCAGCACATAAATCTACAAGCTCTTCACCATTTCCATTTACAATACTGAACACCCCATGTACACCAATTATTCCCTTAACTGCCATATTACTCACCTTTGCATTCAAATCACCCATTACTATAACCTGGTCTCGTGCATCAAAACTACTAACACACTCACTCAACTGCCACCAAAACACTTGCCTCTCATGATCTTTCTTCTCATGCCCAGGTGCATATGCACCAATAATCACCCATCTCTCTCCATCAACTTTCAGTTTTACCCATATCAGTCTAGAGTTTACTTTCTTACACTCTATCACATACTCCCACCACTCCTGTTTCAGGAGTAGTGCTACTCCTTCCCTTGCTCTTGTCCTCTCACTAACCCCTGACTTTACTCCCAAGACATTCCCAAACCACTCTTCCTCTTTACCCTTGAGCTTCGTTTCACTCAGAGCCAAAACATCCAGGTTCCTTTCCTCAAACATACTACCTATCTCTCCTTTTTTCACATCTTGGTTACATCCGCACACATTTAGACATCCCAATCTGAGCCTTCGAGGAGGATGAGCACTCCCCGTGTGACTCCTTCTGTTTCCCCTTTTAGAAAGTTAAAATACAAGGAGGGGAGGGTTTCTAGCCCCCTGCTTCCATCCCCTTTAGTCGCCTTTTGCGACATGTGAGGAATGCGTGGGAAGTATTCTTTCTTCCCTATCCCCAGGGATACATATATACACATGTACATAATTCATACTTGCTGCCTTTATTTATTATCCCAGAATAATTCATACTTTCTGCCTTTATTTATCATCCCAGGATCCCCTTTTCTGGACCTCTCAGAGCTCAGGAATTAGGCCATATTCTCTAGGGAGGAACATGGGTTAAGAGGTGTGGTTATGTTGTGTATATGTCTATGCGGAATGAGCACAGGACAGTTTTGGAGGAAGCATTCACTGTCCTCAGTTTGGAAATTGCATCTTGGACATGAGGGGTCTTTTGATATTTTGGAAATGAGGTTTCTTTTGATATTTTGAATAGGTGTTTATGACAATGGTGAGATGGTTAGTGTCCAGGTCTGTTATAGGTAACTGTTTTGAGGGCATTTGGTATATTTATTGCTTTTGTGTTGATACATGTGGTGTGTGGAAGTGTCACATTTGCATCATATGAGTTAACTTGAGTGGTTGGAGTTTTGTTGAGAGAGGGGTTGACCATATATGGTAACAGGAGGTTGTTGCTTGCATTCATGTCTGCCAGGTGTTAAGAGGGTGCTTGTGGATTTCTATAGTGATACAGGCTTCCTCTGTGATGTGACTGTAAGGTCTTCTGAATATGCTATGCCTTTCACAATGTGGCATGTAGAAGATGATGAGAGGTCATTTAGGAAGAGATTGAAGAGGGTTGCGAAAAAAAAAAGCTCCCTTGAAAACTACAATGTAGAAAATGAGATTTGCCAGTTTTGAAAAACTTAACATTTGTTTGTTTGAAAGAGCCTTGAGATTGATTTCTTGATTCTCACCTGTTAAAAAAAAAAAAGCCTATGATTATGTAATTAGAAATTCAGTGTATACTCTACTGTAATATTCTGAACTGCATTAATTTAGGAAAAAAGGGTGAGAAATGTTTTTTGATCATTAAAAACAACCAATGATTGTATTAAGATACTCACTGTATACTGCCATGCTAAGGCATAGCTGTGTTACATGAACTACAATAAGGTAGGGAAAAAGATAAACAAGATATATTCATCTCTGAAGAAATTGGGGTATAAGCAAAGTCACATACATAGTAGTGTTTAGTGTTCCCATAGGTCATCCATAGTAAGATTTTTTGATGTATGTGAATAAGCAGTTCTAAACAAGTTGCAGACAGAAGAGTATGAGATTATATCATTGATTTCTTTGATACCTCAGTATTTTTAGTTATTTTATTGAAATATGTACACATGACAGGAGTTTAAGGTATTTCACACTTGATAATTGATTATTTATTTATTCATTTATTTTGCTTTGTTGCTGTCTCCCGCGTTTGCGAGGTAGCGCAAGGAAACAGACGAAAGAAATGGCCCAACCCACCCCCATACACAATGTATATACATACACGTCCACACACGCAAATATACATACCTATACATCTCAGTGTACTCATATATATACACACACAGACACATACGTGCATACCCATGCACACAATTCACACTGTCTGCCTTTATTTATTCCCATCGCCACCTCACCACACATGGAATACCATCCCCCTCCCCCCCTCATGTGTGCGAGGTAGCACTAGGAAAAGACAACAAAGGCCCAATTTGTTCACACTCAGTCTCTAGCTGTCATGCTATAATGCCCGAAACCACAGCTCCCTTTCCACATCCAGGCCCCACACAACTTTCCATGGTTTACCCCAGACGCTTCACATGCCCTGATTCAATCCACTGACAGCACGTCAAACCCGGTATACCACATCGATCCAGTTCACTCTATTCCTTGCCCGCCTTTCACCCTCCTGCATGTTCAGGCCCCGATCACACAAAATCTTTTTCACTCCATCTTTCCACCTCCAATTTGGTCTCCCACTTCTCCTTGTTCCCTCCACCTCCGACACATATATCCTCTTGGTCAATCTTTCCTCACTCACTCTCCATGTGCCCAAACCATTTCAAAACACCCTCTTCTGCTCTCTCAACCACGCTCTTTTTATTTCCACACATCTCTCTTACCCTTACATTACTTACTCGATTAAACCACCTCACACCACACATTGTCCTCAAACATCTCATTTCCAGCACATCCACCCTCCTGCGCACAACTCTATCCATAGCCCACGCCTCGCAACCATACAGCATTGTTGGAACCACTATTCCTTCAAACATACCCATTTTTGCTTTCCGAGATAATGTTCTCGACTTCCACACACTCTTCAAGGCTCCCAGGATTTTCGCCCCCTCCCCCACCCTATGATTCACCTCCGCTTCCATAGTTCCATCCGCTGCCAGATCCACTCCCAGATATCTAAAACACTTTACTTCCTCCAGTTTTTCTCCATTCAAACTTACCTCCCAATTGACTTGACCCTCAACCCTACTGTACCTAATAACCTTGCTCTTATTCACATTTACTCTTAACTTTCTTCTGTCACACACTTTACCAAACTCAGTCACCAGCTTCTGCAGTTTCTCACATGAATCAGCCACCAGCGCTGTGTCATCAGCGAACAACAACTGACTCACTTCCCAAGCTCTCTCATCCACAACAGACTTCATACTTGCCCCTCTTTCCAAAACTCTTGCATTCACCTCCCTAACAACCCCATCCATAAACAAATTAAACAACCATGGAGACAATTATCTCGCATGGAGATAATTGATATGGTTATATAATTGTATGATACCCTATTCTAGTGCCTTTATGAATATGAAATACCATCTTTTAGGAGCTGGCGTGCGTCGTGTTAGCATGCATCCAAAAGAAGGGTCATGGGTAGTGTCTGCTGTAAGTGGTAACAACGAGATCTCTATGTGGGATATGGAAACACAATCTAGACATATGACTCTCTGGGCAAGTCCTAAACCTCCACTTTCCATGACACAGGTAAGGCTTTGATTTTTTTCTTTTTTACACAGAACTTTGTATTCCATTTTTGTACATCAGTAGCCGATACAGTATATACCATAGCTCTTCACTCCATGAAGATGTAGTAGTTGATATACAGATAGAGCTTTTAAAGAGTTCTTGTATAGGACATCAAACTACCAAATCCAGTCAGCTGTTCCTTGCATGAATAATATGATGGTCCACACAGAATAATTTTTAGATGTTTTTCACTCATTTTATAAAACATTTTAGTGTTGGAGCTGCAGCTGAAGTGTTAGAAAGATTTACCTAAAAATTTACCTTGGGGGGTGTTGTGTGTTAAAACAGCCAAGTTGAGAGAGGAAAGAGTGAAAAGTAACACTGTTGGTAAAATAATTAGGAATAGTTTTTTCTGTTGCGAGGCGTGGGCTATGGATAGAGTTGTGCGAAGGAGGGTGGATGTGCTGGAAATGAGATGTTTGAGGACAATATGTGGTGTGAGGTGGTTTGATCTTGTAAGTAATGAGGGGGTAAGAGAGATGTGTGGTAATAAAAAGAGTGTGGTTGAGAGATCAGAGGAGGGTGTTTTGAAATGGTTTGGGCACATGGAGAGAATGAGTGAGGAAAGATTGACCAAGAGAATATATGTGGAAGACCAAATTGGAGGTGGAAAGATTTAGTGAAAAAGATTTTAAGTGATCGGGGCCTGAACATGCAGGAGGGTGAAAGGTGTGCACGGAATAGAGTGAATTGGAATGATGTGGTATACCGGGGTCGACGTGCTGTCAATGGATTGAACCAGGGCATGTGAAGTCTCTGGGGTAAACCATGGAAAGTTCTGTGGGGCTTGGATGTGGAAAGGGAGCTGTGGTTTCAGTGCATTATTACATGACAGCTAGAGATTGAGTGTGAACAAATGTGGCCTTTGTTGTCTTTTCCTAGCGCTAGCTCACATACATGAGGGGGGAGGGGGTTGTTATTTCATGTGTGGCGGGGTGGCGATGGGAATGAATGGAATGAATAAAGGTAGACAGTATGAATTATGTACATGTGTATATATGTATATGTCTGTGTGTATATATATATGTATACGTTGAGATGTATAGGTATGTATATTTGCATGTGTGGACGTGTATGTATATACATGTGTATGTGGATGGGTTGGGCCATTCTTTCATCTGTTTCCTTGCGCTACCTTGCTAACGCGGGAGACAGTGACAAAGCAAAATAAATAATAAATATAAATAGTTTTTTCTGTACTTGGCATTGTGCAAGATTAATAAAATGTTAAGAGAAAGGCATACTACTTTAATAGAACTGATAGGGGATAATGGTGTACAATTATTGATGCAATAGGATCAGGAGTCAGGAGAAATCAGATCAAGTGTAGGATAAGAGAAGCCATTACAAAGTAGAATATCAGAAGGGCATTAATGCAGCTAAAGAATGGAAGAGCTAAAAGTTTAGATGGAAAGGTGAGTTGGATAGTGAAGATCAGAGGTGAGACTACTGTTGAATGTCCTTTTACTGGTGGTTGGATGAAGACAGTTATTGTTCTGTTGTGCAAAGGTAGAGTAGAAAATGTTTGAATTTTGTATGAATGGGCACAGTTGTAAACAGGATGAGAATAAGGGAGAGATACATGGTATGTTTGGGGAGAGGAGCCTGAATTATGTGACTTTTGAGGGAAACTAAACTCAAGAGGAAGAGTGGAGAGAGAGAGAGAGAGAGAGAGAGAGAGAGAGAGAGAGAGAGAGAGAGAGAGAGAGAGAGAGAGAGAGAGAGAGAGAGATGCTTCTGTAGAGGAAGAAGTTGTGAGAATTGATAAAGAGTTAAAGGAATGAGTTCCAAAGTTGTGCAGGTAAGAATGAAGGTGGATTACGAGAGGTGAGTTGAGTTTCATTGTCTATGCACCTGGTAGCAGTAGGGTTGAGGAAAAGAAACAGGCATTTTGGGTCAGTGCATCAGCTGTTATGATTCTAGGGATCAAATATTTGTATTTTGGGGGATTTGAATGAATGGGTGGTGATATGGCATTTGGAAGTATAATTGGAGAACACAAGGTAAATGATGCAGATGAAAATGGTGAACAACTTGTTGAGTTGTGTACTAAAAGGGGATTGGTGATCGGAAAACCTGACGGAATGAAAAGGTGCCCACATAAGTATACTTGGGTTAGTGGGGTTAAGGACTGAGTAAGCATTATGTAATGCATTGGATTATGTAATGGAGAGACTCTTGGATGTGAATATGCCTCCTGATGAAAGTGGGTGTAAAAGTTTGGAATGGCTTTGGGAAAAGAGACAGTGATGCGGATGGGAAGATGGTGCTGAAAATGAGTGAGCCAATAAAAGAAGCTTGTGTGTGCAGATAAAAAGGGAGATGGGTGAAAAATCATATAAGGTGAGCGTAAACAACAATAGGAAAGTGGGGAAGGAGTGGAAGGAAAGCATTGCATACAAGTGCTGCGAAGTGTGTTGCATGCATAAGGTGGGATATGGGCATTTGAGAAAGTTTGGTAAATGGAGGGATGAGGGGGTTAAGTTCCTAATGTAAGAGAAAAGAAAATTAAGTGGGCATTATCTGCAAGGAAAGGGTGCAAGTGATTGGGAGATATACCGTAGAAAATGGCAGGAGGTCAAGAGGAAGATGCAAGGACTAAAAGAGAGGGGAAAATGAGAGATATGATGATAAGAGAACCTTCAGACATCAAGGAAGATTAAGAAAAAGTTTTGAAAGGTCAATAGTATGAGGAGAACAAGAAGACAAATGGGAGTATCACTGGGGGTACAAATGGGGAGGTGATCATAGGCAAAGAAGATGTGAAAAGTAGTTGGAGTGAGTACTTCGAAGTACTGCTGATTATGTTAGATGATAGGGTAGCAGATGTGGTTAGTTTGGTACATGGAGATATGCAAAACAAGTCATGGTTTATGGTTTGTTAAAAAGAGAGGAGGCAGTGGAAGCCTTCTATAAGATTAATATAATAAAGTAGCAAGGTTGGATGGATTGGAGATGAATTTTTCAAGAAATGGGGCGAGTCTTATTCATTGGTTAGTCCAGCTTTTCGGTGTATGTATGGCTCAAGGTAAAGTGCCTGGGGACTGATGGAATGCCTGCATAGTGTCATTATCACAAAGGCAAAAGGAACAAAAGTAAATGCTTGGAGTATAGAGGTATATGTCTGTTGAGTATGCCTGGTGAGTTGTTTGGGAATTTGGTTATTGAGAAGGTGGTGACATGGAGAGGACATCAGATTTGGGCAGAGCAATGAATTTTTAGGAGCTGTGGTTTGGGTGCATTATATATGACAGCTGTTTCCTGGTGCTACCTTGCTGATGCAGGGGGCAGCTATTAGGTGTGGGAGAAGAGAGAAGAATGTACATTATGCTCTTTTTTTTTCCATTTCCTTCATGCATTTGTGCTGTTTCCTGTGGGCTGGGTTGCCTCAGGAATGGACGAAGGAGGTGAGCAAGTATGAATATGTACATGAGTCTATGTGTGTGTATGTATATGTGTCTGTCTCCTGGTGCTACATCACTGATGTGGGAAACGGCAATCAAGAATGAAAAAACCCTAAAAATTTGTGTAGTTCAACTGTTTCTGGATATAGATTTTTCATATTAACTGTTGCCTGTATGTTAGTTTTATTTGCTTTTGTTTAGTATTTAAGTTTAAAAGCAGTAGGTGTAGATAGAAAATATGGTTTTCTTCCTTTTCATTCTTTTTACAGGTGTGCAACAATAATGTTTGTGGAATGTACGTAAGCCAGGGGGACAGAGGATCATACGTGCTGGCTGGTGGCACAGATGGTAGATTACGTTACTGGGATCTTTGTGAACCTGAGTCTTCATACATTGTTTGCTATGCTGCCAATGATCCATACTTACATTGGCCAATATCATACAGGTATTAATTTTCTTTCACTTACTTTTTCATGATTCACTAGTCGATGAGGTACATCACATCATCCACATTCTGACAGCTACAAAATCTGGCAGTGCAGGATGCTACACACTCACCCACACCCCTGCCCAGAATTGGCAATGTGATGGTAGGGAGATACCTTTCCAAACCTGGTGGGTTTGATGACTTGTGGAGCATATACCAGGAAATATTTAGATCCTTTCATGATAGTGCATGGAGCATCATCAGCCAGCAAAAGTGTGAATGAGAGATTTATTAACTCAGTGGTGTATTGTGAATGACTGAAAATCAAGGAAGATACACTGAATGTGATGGTAGGTATTAACCCTGAGGGAAACAGGTTAGGATTAAGAACTCTAAAGGCACATTTCATGAATTAAATTTAGTTGACTTTCATGACTTATCAGATGGTCTGTAATTATAGGCTAAGGTGGCAGTACACTAATGGATGAAGGGGGTAAGATGGGTTTGAAATGGCTAGAGCAGAAACTCTAGACATAAGCCTGTTGATAATGTGGCTTCTTTGCCATTGAAGTGCCCATCAGATAAAGGATATCAGATATAGTGTATGGGTACATAGAGAGTATTGGTTGAAAATCCACCTGAAAGCTTTGTGGACAGAAGATGAGAACTTGACATCAGAAGGTGTTAGGGTACACTTAGCATTCAAACAGTGACTCCAGTCCAGTGCCACTATTACTTTATGAAAGTTGTAGGACTAGTGGTCAGTTTTCATAGTTTTCATGAGATACAGGATGTAGTGTAGGTGCAGTTGGAGGTAGATTTGGGATAAGATTGGAGAGGAGGGTACTGCCTGTTGTCAGTTATCTTGGAAAAGTCTGTGGGGCCTAGATGTGGACAAGGAGCTGCGGTTTTGGTGCAGTACAATTGTCAGCTAGAGAATGGATACGAGTGGATGTGGCCTTTCTTCGTCTGTTCCTGGTGCTACCTCGCTAATGTAAGAAACAATGATCAAGTGTGAAAAAAATCTTGACATTTATTCTATTCCTGGAAATGAGATTCAGTTATGGGAATATATGTGGTAAATGATATTAGGATCTATAAGAATTCAAAGAGGGAGAGAAAAAAGGAGCACATGAAGTCCTGTTCTTGTTATTTGATTTATCAGGGATTATTTGATTGATGTATATGGAGCTAGGATTAGCTTTATGAGAGAAAGTAGTCGACCATTCCAGGATAATGTACAATTCAGAAGATATAAAAAGCATTTTCTTTTGTCAATAACACTGTTTTTGAATGATATATCACATATAACCTCATGGATTTAAACAGACCTTTGGACATGCCTTTATTTTGATATATGAAGCTTTAGTCACAGCCTAAGCTAAAGCCGAAGCAGAATAGTAGGTGTGTGGGAAGTATATCTTTTACGGTGACTTTGTCCTTGGACTTCTGCTGTTAGGGTTCAAACCTCTGTACATTTAGTAAAGGCTGGTTGTTCGTTGTCAAAAGGAGTAGAGATTTTTCTGGCAAGTGAATTGGTCATGACTTTAGGGGAAAAGATAGAAGGACTACTTTTGTCAATAAGAAAGAGGGAGTTCTCCCAATAACAATCCTATCAGTTGACTTGGTAGTAGGAGGGATACTAGGTCAGCTCCAAGATACCTGGTTCTAGTCCCATTAGGCATTTTGTGCAGTCTTCAAGCATCTAAATGGATGCCAGAGGATTAATAGACCATTGCTATCTGAAGTTTGATGAGGAAGGGGAATATCTTTTGCCATCCTCTCTCTGCCATTACAGTTAAGTTTTTGAAAACTGACATGTTGAATGCATGGAAATATTTGATATTAATTTTTTTTATTGTCCAACTTATAACTAGATAATCTTTTCTGGATTTTTGTTAACTAGATTGATTCTAGAAGAGAGTGTATTGACACCTTATCAAAGTAATAAGCAAATTAAAATATTGAGGGCCATTTTGGATATGATAATGGATAAGATTATATACAGCAGTAGGCCTTTATCACTTTTATAATTTTAAACTAATAATCTGGCTTAATTCAAAGGCTGGGGACAATATTAGTGCTGAGAAAAGCTTTCTTCTTGAAAATTTTATCTTTTAACATTCCAGGCAAGGATAGATCTTCCCTGCATTTTAATGTTTGGTTTGATGCATAAGAGGTAAGCCTTAGTAGTGGATTTTTTTAATGAAAGTTTTCCAAAAATTTATGAGAGGGGACAAAGAAAAGATGAAAAGAAAAGAAGCAGTTTTCTGAAGGCTACACCCAGTGAGTGGTGTCTGGGTGGATAGAAGTCTACAGTCGTTTCAGGATCCATAATGCTAGCTGGGCTAGGTGTTTTGCTTGGCCTTAGAAGCTCTAGGGTAGTGTGGGAGAACCAAGAGATCATTGAGACATTATAAAAGTGATAAAATATCAGTGTCAGTTTTTAAAAAGATTTCAGAATATTGAACTGAATTTGAGGGAATAATTTTTCAGTTTCAAAACTTTATCAGTATTAAACCTGACACTGAAACACACATCATTTACCAGTACTTGATCAGCTGTGACATAAATCACCTGAAATAAGACTTCCATGCCACTGTTTTGAATTGTGTCAAGTGTGTCGGTCATAATTGTTTTCACTGACCAGCATTTCACCATGGCAAAACAAAGGTAGATAAAGGATATATTTCTTGTTTTTCATCCTTATCTTTAATTCTATGAAAGTATAATGTTTTTGAAATTTCATTTTTGCATGCCAAATGTAGCATTCATAAACATTTTCATAAACTTCAACACTCCACCATAGCAAAACAGGTAACTTACCTATGCACTCATGTATTCAATTTTATAAGAATAAGATATCCTGAGTATCTGCTTTTAGATGTTTTTGTAAAGACTGAAACATTACTCAAGGTCAGCTTGTGAAAGTAATTCCTTTTAAAATGAAACAACTGTGATCTCCAAATTGGTTAAAGTGCTAAGAACCCATGAGTTTCTTTTTCAAAGCTATCCTAGTGAGTTTAAAGGCTGGTGCACCAGCATTTGACTTTTTGAGCATTTATAATAAAAATTTGGTTATCTGAGGCTGATGATAGTTGCATTTACCTATTCTTGCATAATTAATTTTTTTTATGATATGGGTAAGACTGACACCAGTACAAAGGAATTTAATTATATTTATTGTCTACATACATTTAATGTTTACCTCTGTTCATTGCTTCAGCTTACTGTTAAACTGCTTGATTTAGGATAAAAGTTTTTGAAAAAGAGTTTTGGTTTCACAGAATTGTTTAAAATAAGCCAACCAGGGATTTTCAGTCGGTCACTCAAATTGGGAAAATTTGATATCTCCCCTATCCCTTGGGATAGGGGAGATATCCCTTGGGATAGGGGAGAAAGAATACTTCCCACGTATTCCCTGCGTGTCGTAGAAGGCGACTAAAAGGGGAGGGAGCGGGTGGCTGGAAATCCTCCCCTCTCGTTTTTTTTTTTTTTTTTTTTTTCAATTTTCCAAAAGAAGGAACAGAGAAGGGGGGCCAGGTGAGGATATTCCCTCAAAGGCCCAGTCCTCTGTTCTTAATGCTACCTCGCTAATGCGGGAAATGGCGAATAGTATGAAAGAAAAAGAAAGTTCTGTAATCAAAGAAAATTTTAGATTTTCATGTATCATTGGCATACTATCAGACTATTTCTTTCTTTTCCTTTTCTTTTTCTTAAAGAGTTCTGCCATGAGAAAGCTTGTGCTTTGCTAATACCCTGACAAGAAAGAGTTCCCATGATAGTCTACTTAAGAAATAAGTAATTGGAGATGTTTGTTTGAATGCTGGTAACCCTAGGGACTTCTTCTTCACCTAATTAGAGCATTCTCCACTTCAGATTAGTGTGGTAAAGCTATATGGATGAAAGGCAAGCAAGGGATCTATTCAGAAAATCAGCTTTAGGTTTATAAAAAGCATGTTTTTGAGCTAGAATTTTCACTTGCACTTATATCCCTGACCAACCTTCCATGTAAGAATTTGGCATACCTTACAACACTCATTAGAAATTTGAGACTGGCACTGTACACAGCTGAATGGAGAAGTATGGCAGTGCATTATCATACGTATCATACAAAGGGAATGGTAATAAAAGTTTAGCAAGTGATTTTTTGTGCCAACCGCCGGGGTACATTGTTAATCCATTTTTTGCATGCACTAAGTGTAACTGTGGCCTTTTAGTCTTATATTTCCCTGTTTCACCATAGTCAACCATATGGCTTTGCCGACTCTGTTACTATTCCCACATAATGATAGAGCTCTATTCCTCAAGAACCTGTTGCGATGCGAAATTTCATGATAAGAGTAACTGTAACATTACTGAAGGAGGGTTACATTCCTGTGTACTAATTTTCTGTATATAACTCCTCAGTATGGAATATAAATGCAATAGCTTATCTTTAGAACTACTTACTACAAAAGTACATCTGTAGATTTAGAAGATATTTAAGGACTCACCAGAAATTGTGGTGATGGGGGCTTGAGGTGGTAGTGGGGTGGGATAAAAGGGAGGGGCAGGCAATAGGGTTGTCTACCACCTGAATGATCTGATTCAGTTCTACTTTCAAGTGAAAGTTGTTTAAGCTTAGCTGTGTGGAATACCTTTTTCTCTGTGTAAAAGCTTTCAGTATCTGAGATGTTTGTAAGCCCTCTAAATGACATGAAGACACAATCAAAGCTAGAATCTACATTATTAGTAAGGGCCATAGCTTATCTGATTGATCAAATGCTTCCGCTAATGTCTTTGTTATAAATTGGCATGTGGAAGGGTATGTTTCCGCCCTTTCCTCTGTATGTTTTTGTGCCTCTAACTGCACAAATTCCTTATTGATCAGATCCTCAAAATGTGAATCCAGCAACTCATCTACACATTCTTCTGTATCCTCGTTTTACCCTTTATTTTTCATGATTGTAGCTACAGCTGAGTGAATGAGCCACATGGACTTGGCTATAACCACAAGTTTCCCCCCACCATTAATCCTCCTAAGCACCTCTAATTTCTTATCTAAAGTGATAGCTGTATGTCCTGCACTTCTCTGAGTAACTTTCATATTTTTGGCAGAAATAATGGAACAGCTGCAAGTACGTTGGAGGTAGGAACTAATAGGAAAAGGCACAGACAAATTGTGTGAGTGAGCACTGGCTGATGCTTCCTTCATTATGACACAACTATAAAGCGCACATTGAGTAGAAAAATAATACCTTAGAATATCACGAAATATTTTAGACTTATATCATTCTCCTTTTTAAATATGTCACAACTAATTCTCAACTGTCATTAGAGGAGAATTTTGGTCCACAAGATGTCTTGATATTGGGGATAGGTACACAGGTGAATGGCAAGTGTAAATTTTGGCACATAACCATGCTTTTCACAAGTTAAAAGCTCCTTATTTGGATCTAGGAAAAGGAATGAGAAAAGACACAAAGTTCTTGAATATGATCATTAGATAGCTGTTAGGCTGATGAAAACTTCTTAATAATAGATATATGCATCCCTCTGACTTGATATGCCCTTGTACTAACAGTACCTTTTCAATACAGCTCTCGTGTTGTCGATGGGACTGAAGTTATTGTGGAAACTCCAAACAAGCCTCGTACTGCACCTTCCAGTGGTGATGATATTCCTAAAAAAGGACCAGATCAGCCACCTCCAGGCCATAAGGACATTATTACAGATGTGATTGTTATGAATGAACCTCAACGTCTAGTCATCACTTCTGCCCGAGATGGAACCATAAAGATGTGGAAATAAATTATACTCTCTTGAGTGTACTTTATGAATGTGATAAAAGAAATAGTGTAAAACTAGCTCATTAATTTAAGAATTCAACGTATGGCATTTGGTATTATAATCTGTAGTGGAACAGCTCAGTGAAAGCATAAACATTTTACATTTGTACAGCAGGACTATTTTTTGAATACTTCCATAACTTGAATCATTTTAGATGAGTTATTGGAAGAAGACAGATTGATGAAAGAGGTATGATGTAATTGGGCTAGCATGTAGAGCATTAATATACTGTAAGATGTATTTGTAAAGCTTAAAAGATTATTGATGTCTTTTGATGCATTCAGTGTATGTTTAATGACATGGCCAAAATTTATTAATTTACATTAAGATGGTATCATATGCACCACAAAAGTATTTGGTATGTCATGATTCTTTTTAATGGGGACAAGGACTTTGTAGTTTAACAAAATCCTTGCTAGAATTCCAAAGCCTAAAAATAGCAGCCCCATTTATCAGTCACTGTTGTCCTCAAGACCATTTTACATTATCCTCATATTATTCTGAAACTCTTTTCATGGTTAGTGTTGTGATGAAACTGTGTGTATCTTCCTGCAGCTGTTTGAACCATACACAATCATTTTTCTCACTACCATACCTCCTGTCACCTTCACACTTTTTTTTAGACTTTTTAGACCCCATTCATATATAATGTCCTCATTTTCATAAGTACTCCTTGCACTTCTCATCATTAGAAGTCCATGTTGATGATTTTCCCAGGACATATAACCTGTAGCCTTCTCAGAGTGGAGTATATACATATTTTTTCATCTACAAATGACATATTTATATCTGAGATTTTGCAAAGCAGGATTTATTTGTATATGGGCACAGTATGTGGATATATTTAGACTTTTGAAAAATCTCTCAAAGGAAAGCTCCCAGAAAGAATGAGGCATCAGAGATAAGGATAGATAGATAGATAGGGTGCAATGTCAGTTACATCACTTCGTATTTTCTTTTATGATTGTCTCTGCATATTATTAAATGACAAAATCTCATTAAGCCCTAGAATTGGAGAAAATCAGGTTTTCTGAGTACTATAGCCTCAGTAGTTAACTGCTCAAAAAATAACGTAAGCCAGTACATTTATTTGGCATTTTTATAAGGATTCTGAATTAGGGGTGATAGCAGGAGACAGAATTGTGAAGGAAGCTGAAAATTTGAGTGTAAAACAATCACACCAGCCCCCTAGGAAAGTTATTATTTAGTGAAACTGTCATAAAAATTTTACTGATTAAAACAGGATATGTTTTGGTATCCTCTACCTCTCATTTACATTGTTTAGTCTACCATTTGCATATCAACATGTTAACTTTAGTTTGTAAGAGATATATATCATTCTGTACCGTTTTTACAATGGTTTGTTAATAATAAAAGTGTACTTGCTGAGATGGTACTATGGAATAAATATACAACTATCTGATTATTTTGATTATACTTTGTTGCTGTCTCCCTCGTTAGCAAGGTAGCACAAAGAAACAGACGAAAGAATGGCCCAACCCAACCACATACACATGTATATACATACATGTCCACACACGCACATATACATACCTATACATCTCAACGTATACATATATATACACACACAGACATATAAATACATACACATGTACATAATTCATACTGTCTGCCCTTATTCATTCCTGTTACCACCCTGCCACACATGAAATAACCCCCCCTCCCCCTGCATGCGCATGAGGTAGCACTAGGAAAAGACAACAAAGGCCACATTCGTCTAGCTGTCATGTATAATGCACTGAAACCACAGCTCACTTTCCGCATCCAGGCCCCACAAAACTTTCCATGGTTTACCCCATAATTTCTTAAAATTCTCTTTCAATGTGAGCTAACCGAGTAGATTCTCATTCTGAAGTTTTTCATTTCTTAACCCTTCAATTTACATACGTAATTTTTTCTATTACAATGGCACCAGCTACTCACTATCCTATGGCCAAGGATTTACTTAGGATCATACGATACGGGACCAGATGGTGCACACAAAGATGGTTTGTTCTGTGTAAACCATAGAAATCTGAAAGAAAAGTCTAAATAAAGTGATTTATGTGAAATTAAGGCAACACTCAAAGACTTAACTGTGGAAAATTTAATACTTACAGAGCATCAGATTGGGGAAGAGCAGTGTGGTTTCAGAAGTGGTAGAGGATGTGTGGATCAGGTGTTTGCTTTGAAGAATGTATGTGAGAAATACTTAGAAAAGCAAATGGATTTGTATGTAGCATTTATGGATCTGGAGAAGGCATATGATTAGAGTTGATAGAGATGCTCTGTGGAAGGTATTAAGAATATATGGTGTGGGAGGCAAGTTGTTAGAAGCAGTGAAAAGTTTTTATCGAGGATGTAAGGCATGTGTACGTGTAGGAAGAGAGGAAAGTGATTGGTTCTCAGTGAATGTAGGTTTGCGGCAGAGGTGTGTGATGTCGCCATGGTTGTTTAATTTGTTTATAGGGAGGTGAATGCAAGAGTTTTGGAAAGAGGGGCAAGGATGAAGTCTGTTGGGGATAAGAGAGCTTGGGAAGTGAGTCAGTTGTTGTTCGCTGATGATACAGCGCTGGTGGCTGATTCATGTGAGAAACTGCAGAAGCTGGTGACTGAGTTTGGTAAAGTGTGTGATAGAAGAAAGTTAAGAGTAAATGTGAATAAGAGCAAGGTAATTAGGTACAGTAGGGTTGAGGGTCAAGTCAACTGGGAGGTAAGTTTGAATGGAGAAAAACTGGAGGAAGTAAAGTGTTTTATATATCTGGGAGTGGATCTGGCAGCGGATGGAACCATGGAAGCGGAAATGGATCATAGGGTGGGGGAGGGGGCGAAAATCCTGGGAGCCTTAAAGAATGTGTGGAAGTCGAGAACATTATCTCGGAAAGCAAAAATGGGTATGTTTGAAGGAATAGTGGTTCCAACAATGTTGTATGGTTGTGAGGCGTGGGCTATGGATAGAGTTGTGCGCAGGAGGATGGATGTGCTGGAAATGAGATGTTTGAGGACAATGTGTGGTGTGAGGTGGTTTGATCGAGTAAGCAACGTAAGGGTAAGAGAGATGTCTGGAAATAAAAAGAGCGTGGTTGAGAGAGCAGAAGAGGGTGTTTTGAAATGGTTTGGGCACATGGAGAGAATGAGTGAGGAAAGATTGACCAAGAGGATATATGTGTCGGAGGTGGAGGGAACGAGGAGAAGTGGGAGACCAAATTGGAGGTGGAAAGATGGAGTGAAAAAGATTTTGTGTGATCGAGGCCTGAACATGCATGAGGGTGAAAGGAGGGCAAGGAATAGAGTGAATTGGATCGATGTGGTATACCGGGGTTGACGTGCTGTCAGTGGATTGAATCGGGGCATGTGAAGCGTCTGGGGTAAACCATGGAAAGCTGTGTAGGTATGTATATTTGCGTGTGTGGACGTATGTATATACATGTGTATGGGGGTGGGTTGGGCCATTTCTTTCGTCAGTTTCCTTGCGCTACCTCGCAAACGCGGGAGACAGCGACAAAAAAAAAAAAAAAAAAAAAAAAAGCAAATCATTTAAAAATGGCTAACACCAAGACCTCACTACTTCCTCACAGTGCCTACTTCCACCCCTGCCATCCTGGTTCACCCCTCTCTTGCTCAAACCCTCCCCACACACACATCAAATGGGTGGTTGAGGTCGGGTCATATTACGTCATGCAAGCAAGATCAGATTGAATTCCCATCCCCTACAGACAGCGACAACAAGGAGAATGGTCATGCGGGCTTGTCACACCCATGTCTAAAAATAATGCAACCAGTCTCATAAAGAAATCACTAGAAGAAATTAATGGGCTTCACATGAACATGAGATCCATCCAAAACAAAGCTGAATTGCATTATGTGGTAAACAGTGAAAATGTGATATCATCAGTTTAACAGAAACTGCTAAAAACAACGATCTGATTAGCAATTACAATCTACCAGACAACAAATTATTGGTAAGGGACAGAGACACTTGAGGAAGCAGAACTGCAATGCATGTAAAATCATGCCTAACTCCATCAAATGGCAGAAAACATATGCCACTGTTGAACAAAAGTTCAGATTAGCACAAAATTTTCCAAAATTTATATAATTGTCACCTACAGATGCCCTAGTCAGCCAGCAGATACTGATGCTCTCATATATGACAGCTTACAATGAGCAAATACATGATAAAGACTCGATCATCATTGGGTATTTTCATCTTCCAGAAATCAATTGGCAAAGTATCTCAGGTGTAGAAGAATATGCTAGACTTATCAACTTTGCTAAGGACAATGTTCTCTACCCAACCATCAACGAGCCGATGAGGGAAGCTAAAATACTTGATTTATTTCTTGTATCCCAAGAGAACATTTAGGCATGTGTGCCCAAAACATGGTTAAGTTTGACACAAACACCAAAACTAACTCCCCTAATACCAGTATCATTACCCCTAACTTTAAAAGGGCAGATTTTAATGGGCTGCAAGACATTAAAGAAGCTCATCCTCATTGGTTCATGCCTAGAGGAATTATGGGCCAGTTTTAAGCGTCAGTTTATGCATCATAAAGGTACATTCATTCCCATGCATGGCAGAAACAATAAAACCAACATCAAGCCTATATGTACTCCCAAGATATTGCAAGAAATATAGGCTGCAGAAAAAGACTCAAGCTTAAAAAATCAGACAATAACCCAAATATTGCAACGAAATATAACAAAATCATGAGTTATGTGTAAATTTTTATCAAAAACGCTAAGAGTGAAAAAGAAGCGAGTTTGGCAAGAGATAGTAATAGAAATCCTAAAAGATTTTGTAGCTCAGTAAATGAATATAGGGGAACACATTGTGGACAATAAAAGTATAGCAACAATCATGAACAAGTTTTTTAATTCTGTTTTTATACTAAAAAGAAACGGGACAAATTTTGAGACAGTGAAAAATAGCACTTACACAATGCCAGAATTTATCACATTTAAAGAAGTACTAACACTGATAGAAAAGTTGAAGACTAATAAAAGAGCAGGTCCTGATCCTTTCTATCCACGAGTAATACAAACGTCAAACACGAAATTGCCAGAAGTTAACCTATATTTTCAACGTGTAGGCAACACAACATATGAGGCAACAAGGTTAAACCTGGCTTAATGTCTCAGAAGCTTGAATTTCTAGAGTATAGAAAACTTTCTCAAGTTCTGTTACATTCATCATTATGTCACAGAAGCTCATTGTGACTGTAACATTATGGAAAAAGAAAAAGAGGAAGCTAACCATTCACATACTTTGGTTCAGCAGTTGTTGCTGTCATCAAATTTCTGACATAATCCCTTATGGATTCACAGATTGATCCATGCCAGATTTTTCTGTCATTAGAAGAGAATGATTATCATCATGCCCTTTTTTCCAAAACATTTACTTCTTTGCTATGTTTTTCCAATGATTAGGCAAAACAACAAATACGAGTACTTTTACGATGATCGTCGATGTTCATTTACTTCATTAATGTAAATATGTATTTGGCAAGAGTTTGCCATGTTTTGGCAAGTTTGGGTTTTATGTCGGTGATGGCACAGTATCTTTTCACGTTGTGATTGATGGTGTATCGACTGTATGTCAGTGTTATTCTCGATATGAGAAACAAGACAGTAAGGGACTGGTTTCATGGAGGTGTTTCTTACTTATTCATCTGTCAATCTACATCTATGATCCCCATTTCCTACGGGAAGTCCATTACGTGGTTGGTCACATAAACAGATTCTCCATTACTGGTGAACTCCATTGCTGCTTCTTAGCCTTTCGTGCCTTAACCTTAACAGGCCACTGATAGAGGGCAACTCTAGTGCAGTGTTCCCACAGGTTACTACCTATTGTTTATACTGACTACTTCTAAGTGATATGCTTACCTCATGTTCCAGCTGAATGTTTCAGCCTACTATTTCTGCCTAATTGTCCTTCCTAATTTTCTTGCCTACTACTGTACTTCTACTTAATGTTTCTCCCTAATGTTCCTACCTATTTCTTCTGTATGTTGCTTCAACAATTTTTCCAAAAGGCAGGGCTAATGCACAGCAATCACCACATGAAAATCTAGTTAAAACAAATGAATTGTGCAAGTTAAGTGTTGTCAAGTGTTAGGTGTGGCTAGGAGAGATTATATATTTGTGTACAGAATGCTAGTAGTCCATATGTGAGTTAGGCCTAGAGAAAGACAACCACCTGGGTCAGAGGGATGCAACTTGACAACCACTGAAGTACTGACTCACTATACAGCCATCATTAACCCTAATGGTACACAGGTGAGCAGTATCAGTAATATAACTACCTGGCCACTGGTGGCCTACCAACTGCTACCTACCGGTGTTTTTTGTGATCAAGGGAATTATTATTATTATCATCATCATATTATTATACTTTGTCGCTGTCTCCCGCATTAGCAAGGTAGCACAGGAAACAGACGAAAGAATGGCCCAACTCACCCACATACACATGTATATACATACACATCCACACACGCACATATACATACCTATACATTTCAATGTATACATTTATATACATAAACAGACATATACATATATACACATATACATAATTCATACTTGCTGCCTTTATTCATTCCTGTCGCCACCCTGCCACACATGAAATGACACCCCCCCCCTCTCCCTGCACGTGCGCGAGGTAGCGCTAGGAAAAGACAACAAAGGCCACATTCCTTCACACTCAGTCTCTAGCTGTCATGTATAATGACCAAAACCACAGCTCCCTTTTCAAATCCAGGCCCTACACAACTTTCCATGGTTTACCCCACATGCTTCACATGCTCTGGTTCAATCCACTGACAGCACGTCGACCCCGGTATACCACATCATTCCAATTCACTCTATTCCTTGCACACACCTTTCACCCTCCTGCATGTTCAGGCCCCGATCACTCAAAATCTTTTTCACTCCAGCCTTCCACCTCCAATTTGGTCTCCCACTTTTCCTCATTCCCTCCACCTCTGACACATATATCCTCTTTGTCAATCTTTCCTCACTCATTCTCTCCATGTGACCAAACCATTTTAATACACCCTCTTCTGCTTTCAACCAAACTCTTTTTATTACCACACATCTCTCTTACCCTTTCATTACTTACTCGGTCAAACCACCTCACACCTCATATTGTCCTCAATCATCTCATTTCCAGCACATCCACCCTCCTTCGCACAACCCTATCTATAGCCCATACCTCACATCCATATAACATTGTTGGAACCACTATTCCTTCAAACATACCCATTTTTGCTTTCAGAGATAATGTTCTCGCCTTCCACACATTCTTTAACGCTCCCAGAACTTTCGCCACCTCCCCCACCCTGTGACTCATTTCCGCTTCCATGGTTCCATCCACTGCCAAATCCACTTCCAGATATCTAAAACACTTTACTTCCTCCAGTTTTTCTCCATTCAGGCTTATCTTCCAATTGACTTGTCCCTCAACCCTACTATACCTAATAACCTTGCTCTTATTCACATCTACTCTCAGCTTTCTTCTTTCACACACTTTACGAAACTCAGTCACCAGCTTCTGCAGTTTCTCACATGAATCAGCCACCAGTGCTGTATCATCAGCGAACAACAACTGACTCACTTCCAAAGCCCTCTCATCCACAACAGACTGCATACTTGCCCCTCTCTCCAAAACTCTTGCATTCACCTCCCTAACAACCCCATTCATAAACAAATCAAACAACCATGGAGACATCACGCACACCTGCCGCAAACTGACATTCACTGAGAATGAATCACTTTCCTCTCTTTCTACTCGTAAACATGCCTTATATCCTTGATAAAAACTTTTCACTGCTTCTAACAACTTGCCTCTCACACCATATACTCGTCATACCTTCCACACAGCATTTCTATCAACGCTATCATATGCCTTCTACAGATCCATAAATGCTATATACAAATCCATTTGTTTTTCTAAGTATTTCTCACTTACATTCTTCAAAGTAAACACCTTATCCAAACATCCTATACTACTTCTGAAACCACACTGCTCTTCCCCAATCTGATGCTCTGTACATGCCTTCACCCTCTCAATCAATACCCTCCCATATAATTTCCCAGGAATACCCAACAAACTTACATCTCTGTAATTTGAACACTCACTCTTATCCCCTTTGCCTTTGTACAATGGCACTATCCATGCACTCCGCCAATCTTCAGGCACTTCACCATAAGCCATACATACATTGAATATCCTCACCAACCAGTCAACAACACAATTACCCCCTTTTTTAATAAATTCCACAGCCATACCATCCAACCCTGCTGGCTTGCCGGCTTTCATCTTCCGCAAAGCTTTCACTACCTCTTCTCTGTTTACCAAATCATTCTCCCTGATCCTCTCACATCGCACACCACCTCAACCAAAACACCCTATATCTGCCACTCTATAATCAAATACATTCAACAAACCTTCAAAATACTCACTCCATCTCCATCTCACATCACCATTACTTGTTATTACCTCCCCATTAGCCCCCTTCACCGATGTTCCCATTTATTCTCTTGTCTTACGCACTTTATTTACCTCCTTCCAAAACATCTTTTTATTCTCCCTAAAATTTAATGATACTCTCTCATTTGCCCTCTTTTTCACCTCTTGCACCTTTCTCTTAACCTCCTGATTCTTTCTTTTATACATCTCCCAGTCATTTGCACTATTTCCCAGCAAAAATCGACTAAATGCCTCTCTCTTCTCTTTTACTAATAATCTTAATTCTTCATCCCACTACTCACAACCCTTTCTAATTTGCCTATATCCCATCTTTCTCATGCCACAAGCATCTTTTGTGCAAGCCATCATTGCTTCCCTAAATACATCCCATTCCTCCAACACCCCCTTCATGTCCTTTGCTCTCACCTTTTTCCATTCTGCACTCAGTCTCTCCTGGTACTGCCTCACACAAGTCTCCTTCCCAAGCTCACTTACTCTCATCATTCTCTTCACCCCAACATTCTCTCTTCTTTTCTGAAAACCCTCTACAAATCTTCACCTTCACCTCCACAAGATAATAATCAGACATCCCTCCAGTTGCACCTCTCACCACATTAACATCCAAGTCTTTCTTTCACGCACCTATCAATTAACACGTAATCCAATAACCCTCTCTAGCCATCTCTCCTACTTACATACGTATACTTATGTATCTCTCTTTTCAAACCAGGTATTCCCAATCACCAGTCCTTTTTCAGCACATAAATCTACAAACTCTTCACCATTTCCATTTACAACACTACACACCCCATGTACACCAATTATTCCCTTAACTGCCACATTACTCTCCTTTGCATTCAAATGAGCCATCACTATAGCTCAATCTCGAGCATCAAAACTGCTAACACACTCACTCTGCTGCTCCCAAAACACTTGCCTCATGATCTTTCTTCTCATGCCCAGGTGCATAGGCACCAATAATCACCCATCTCTCTCCATCTGCTTACAGTTTTACCCATATCAATCTAGGGTTTACTATCTTACACTCTATTACATACTCCCACAACTCCTGTTTCAGGAGTAGTGCTACTCCTTCCTTTGCTCTTGTCCTCTCACCAACCCCTGACTTTCCTTCCAAAACATTCCCAAACCACTCTTCCCCTTTATCCTTTAGCTTCATTTCACTCAGAGCCAAAACATCCAGGTTCCTTTCCTCAAACATACTACCTATCTCTCCTTTTTTCTCATCTTGGTTACATCCACACATTTAGACACCATAATCTGAGCCTTTGAGGAGGATGAGCACTCCCCGCATGACTCCTTTTTTCTGTTCTTGAAGGTTGAGCATAGTTAATGTCATTATTAGGTCTTTCGTACCTCATTTCATAATTGTTAATTCCTCTTTTTTATTGCTTTTAAGCCAAAATGATGGTGTTATACTGTAATGTCTAGAGTTTATTTATTCTTGTAGCTTTATGTTTGAGATAATTGAATGAATAGATTATTACCTCAACTTCTAAATCAAGGAAAATTTTAAATATGATATCATGCTTTGACTCTTTTTATGTGTAAACTTGTGTGAGCTGATTGCTCGTTTTCCTCAGAAGGTAAGGCCCCATAAAATTCTACTTAATTTCTTAAACTTTCTTTGCCAACCAAATTTTTCTCGGATTCTTGACTTTTTCCTTTCATTAGAAGTTGAGAGATTGTTACAAAATATGCTAAAGATATAATGATTCCCAAGCATTAGATATGTTTTTGCTTCTCATCCCTGTAAGTTCTGCCCAAACGTCTCTCTGTAACTCTTTCACCAGCAAGTTTACTTCTTCATCCCACCACTCACTACCCTTTCTAATTTGCCCACCTCCTACCTTTTGCATGCCACATGCATCTCTTGTAGATGCCAACACTGCTTTCATAACTGCCTCCCATCTTCACTCATTCCCCTTGCTTCATTTACTCTTCCCTTTTGCCATCTTACACTCAATCTCTCATGGTTTTTCTTCACATGTCTCTTTTTCAAGCTCACTTACTCTCACCACAGTGTTCTTACCAACATTGTTTCCCCTTTTCAAAAAGCCTCTACAAATCTTCACCCTTGCCTCAACAAGATAATGATCAAACATACAACGAGCTGCCCCTCTCAGCACATTTACATCCGAAAGTCTCTCTTTTACATGCTTATCATTTAATATGTAATCCAATAATGCCTGCTAACCATCTCTCCACCTCACATTTGTATACTTGTATGAGTCTCTATTCAAGCCAGGTATTCCCAATCACCAGATCTCTTACAGCAAACAACTCCACAAGCTTTTCTCTATTTTCATTCATAATATTGAATACCCCATCCCCTTCCCTAAGTATGTCCTTAACCGCCTCATAATCACCCATTACTAAAACATTAATAATCACTCTTACATCAAAACTGTTGAACTCACTTAGCTACTCCCAAAACACTTGCTTCCCATGATATTTCTTATGGCCAGCTGCACAAGGACTGATAAACACCCATCTCTTGCCATCCATTTTCAGTTTTACCCACATCACTCTAGAATTCACTCCCTTACACTCTATCACACATTTCCTGATTCAGTAGTGCTATTCCTTCCTCAGCTTGTCCTCTCACAAACCTCAGACTTTAGTTCTACTTCCTCAGCTCGTCCTCTCACGAACCTCAGACTTTAGTTCTAAGACATTTCCAAACCATTCTTCCCCTTTACCCTTGAGCTTTGTTTTACTCAGAGGCAAAACATCCAGGTTTCTTTCCTCAAACATATCACCTACGTTTCCTCTCTTCTCATTTTGATTTCATTCACACACATTCAGACACCCCAGCCTGTCTTCATGGAGGATGAGCACTTCTTACTTGGCTCCTTCTTGTGTTCTGTATTTCAGAACTGAAATACAAGAAGTGGGGTTTCTAGTCCCCTGTTCCTGTCCCCTTTAGTCACCTTCTACAACATGCATGGAATACAGAGCTGTAAAGGGAGAACATTATCTCGGAGAGCAAAAATGGAAATGTTTGAAGGAATAGTGATTCCAACAACATTATATGTTTGTGAGGCATGGGCTATTGATAGGGTTGAGGAGGAGGGTGGACGTGTTGGAAATGAAATGTTTGAGGGCAATATGTGATGCGAGGTGGTTTGATCGAGTAAGTATTGAAAGGGTAAGAGAGATGTGTAGTGTGTGTGTGTGTGTGTGTTAGTACTTCTCTAAATGTGATAAATTCTGGCATCGGGTGAGTGCTATTTATGTCTCAAAATTTGTCTCGTTGCTTTCTACTGTGAAAACAGAACTATACACAGTATCCATGAACCCATGCAGGATGACTGACTATGGGGGTAAGAAAATATAGATCAGTTATGACTGCTTGATAACTGGTGATCAAGTATGATAACCAAGGTGGCCCATAGCCATGGTTTAAGTAAAACCCCTTAGTTACTAAGACATTTATGGCCCAGCTAGGTCAATGGACTGCCAAGCAAACTGTAACTACTCACTTGTATACTAAGGCCAATGACCTTCTTACATTTACTATCTAAATGAAATGACATGAGTCCTCAGAATATGACAGAGAAATGAGTATATATACGCATTCACTAGAGCATCTTAACATCTAAATGGATGCACTACTACCCAACATAGTCAGTCATCTTGCATGGGTCCGCGAATACATTACATTTAATATCTATGGCTACTAACAGTATGAAAAATAATGTGGTACATATCCTAACACAGCTGCTAATAGTAACTAAAACACAAATTCACAAGTGCAACAGAATTCTTGTCAATGCATTTAACAGATTAACATGTCAAACTAGCATAGTGTAGTTCCTGCCCTGCAGCACAATACTGACGGGCGGCTTCGCTTCAGGTCTCTGGTGGATTTTTTGTGAATAGACTGCAGCCTGGTCTCTGGGTGTGTGTCCGTGAACCAGCAATGGGCCCCTTGTCCTCCAGGTCATGGCGGTCCGTGCTTGAGTTTCACCCAGCGTCATACCGCATGTCAAGCACGCCGTAAGCTCATCCTTGGCGCTGCCCACAAGATCGGTCGTCACACAGTTAAAGACTCTCGCCAGCTGGAACCCTGTTGAAAATACAAGCTGTGAGTGTTCCTGTAGACAGACATATTCCTGGCTCGTTACCCCATGCAGGGAATGAGCCACTGTAAACACATTCTGCCATCACTGTAGAAGGTATGACTCACCGGGATTGTTATGAACGTATATCCTCTCCACTCCCCGGGTTAAGCGAATAGGACCTGACAGCGATTTCGTTGGGGTTGATATCTGCGAAGCTCCTGGTAAACTACCCAGAGACTGTGCTCGTCTCCATCGCTGCCAGATCCTTTCAGCAACATTATCGTACCACGCAGGTCAAAATTATCATACTTTCAGCAACATTATCGTACCACGCAGGTCAAAATTAACGTATTTTTGGGCAAAAGTATTGCAAAATGACTTTTTTGAGGATGGTGTACAATTACCACTTTGACATGTATACCGTAGTGCATAGGCTTACAAAAATATACTGTTACTTCAAATTACATAAACTATTCTCTGCTGAAGTGAAAATTAATCCATATTTATTCACATTGAAACCAAAGACAATTGCGCTACTCCGCCAACTCAAAACACCACATTTACATCTTAAATGTTTAGAAGTGAATTACGAAACTGTAGGATACTTCATTTAATAGTTCACTGGTCAGTCTTTCGATCCTCTAAATATACACCCGGAATGTCGGTGGCACTCTTTTCAGGTGAGGAATACGAAACTTTTGAGGCAATGTTTTTTTGTCATTAACTTAAATGGCCTAAAGGTTGTATAGTTACTGCCTGATGTGGAAGCAACTCTGTTCAAACTCAGCCAACAACGGGAGAGAAATGCATGAAAACGTATCAATGGACGTTTGTCTTGAGAACCGACTGGGAATACTGCCTGGGACACATGAGGTTCAACTGGTCTGAAATAGCAGTAAATTATTCTGCATTTTGTTTTCTTCTCTGGCTATCTATCAAATTAGAAAATATATATTTTACAAGAATTATTTCTATTTACTCCAAGTAATGTTAACCATGACAGAATGTCCATGATATTCGAACTGATCAAGCAACGTATGGTGGAGAAAGCTGCCCCCTAAAATTCTAGCTATTCCATATATATATATATATATATATATATATATATATATATATATATATATATATATATATATATATATATATAAACAATTACGTCCCCTATACTCACAAAATATATTTCCATTATCAGAATGAAAAAGAGATTAGGCTTATAATTTACAATCATTATTCACCCGCTGAACCATAAGTGCATTAAAGATTGTGTATACTTTTTGTCAATACAAATATCTATCCATTGTTTCGTGAAATAGATCTGGCTCTTAAATACGAGGAATACAATTTACGCATTTCAAGTCTTTACAGTTCGTACGCCATTATATCAAGAGCAGCGTGGCATATACCGGGGTTTATTGGTCGTGTGCGGCGAGCGTAGACGGAGTGAAATATATACTTGTATGGGATACACAATGAAGGATGAGTTCAATCAGTACTTCAAAAGTCGAACGCATACGTTAAATACACAAAATTAAAAGACAAAAGTCTTAAGCAGATATTGAAACAAAGAGGATATGTTTATGTCTGTGCATACCAAGCATAAACATGGTGAGTTTATGAGCATACCTTTTGCGGTTGCGTGTTCAACTAATATATATTCGTCATCTGCTCTAATGACTTGGATACGAATCGATAGCTATCAATTTTTTATTGTATTTTTAATCAGTATTATGATCGCATTAATGAGGAATAAACAGATGGGCATGAATATCACAATCAGATGTCCTTTTTTCTTTTACTTTAATAAGATTAGCAGAGACATGGCGGACTATAGAAAAAAAAAAGATTGCTGTGATCTCTGAGACCTTCCAATCAGCAACCACAGACCCTCTCCTCCACATCTTTGTCTAAAAGTGTTGAATCAGCTCACTAGTAAGCAGAGGCTGGTTATCCAAGCCTGTTGACGCTCCGAGAGTCTTCTAATACCACTAAAAAAATCTAAGATCAAGCATTTCTCAGACCTGATGAATGAGATGAATTCTACACAGTACGATGGTGAACAGGGGAAAAGTATTGGTGTGGGTAAATGTGACTCATTGATGTCAGATCGTAGAGATGATATGTTGCTGAGGGTTTCAAGGTCTTTCGTCACCACAAAGGGATCCATAAAGTGCCTAAGGTACCCATCCTGAATAATATTACAAATACAAATGCTAATTAATCTCCCAGTAACTCGCGTTTTTTGTTTCATAATTAATACTCGACTCTGAATGAACCAATCACGGCGGATAATTAGATAACGGTACCTTCTTACGTGTGACTGTTTTATATATTTTTAAATAATTTTCTTTACAATTATCATTAATGGCATTTTAGAAGGGGAGTTTGCTACGTCTTGCTGTATATTACTGAGATATTTCCACGGTGTATGGCCCTCTGCGGATGCAGGTAGCGGCGTAGTGGGTTTGGGGTGCAGGGAAGGGCATATTCCCTCGGGGCCTGGTTCCGGGGCGCCAATTTATGTTTTTACCCCGAGCAGGGCGAGACGCCCTCACCACGCCAATGCGTTGGAAGTGCCATGGGTACACAGACCATGGTCTGTGTACCACAGTCACTTCCAGCTCCCAGGCATCAGCATGCTTCCCCACACTCCAGCCTCGCGGGGATAAGAATGGAAACTTGTTCCACTCAGTCAGTGTACTGGCTTAAATGTACCATGATTATCCTGCCTTATAAGAAAATCAGAATGACTGTAGTGAGGGTGCGTGTGGTTGGTTATATCTATTTATCTTATTGTCTGCGCAAGCAAGTGTGTGTGTGTGTGTGTGTGTGTGTGTGTGTCATTGCCAACCTGGGTTGATGTGCAAGTTCACAGCAACCCTCAATTTCAACATATTCATCATACCAATCCTGATATTTCTCAGTGGCTGTAGTATTCACTTTATAGTCACTTTATTTCTTCCAGTTATCACATATTCTCATGTTAAAAATTTCTTCTTAAGTTCCTTGGTCATGCGGTGTTTATTTACTCCACAGCAATCTTAGTGTTTTTTGTATAAATGTAAACGTAGATATATCTTTCAAGACGGATCAAAATGCTCTTACCTTTCGTCTCAGGTTTTACACCCACTCTGGGGTGTTACCTGGTATCTTCTTAGTGCATCTTATGCTTCATCAGATGGGGTGACCAAACAGGTTTAGCATCTTTCGGTTTGTGTCTCATGAATATTGTAAAAACCTTAAACGCATCCTTGTCCAGGTACTTGAGGGCTGTCTTAATACAGCACCAGCGAGCAGACGATCATCTTCCCTGAGTGTCTGACTAATTTGTCTTTCTTGCAGCTAATCAGTTGTAGCGTGAATGCAAGTACGTTGCCTACAGCTCCGTTCCCTCTAAAAAAGATTAATGTAAGATTGGCTAGGATGTCTTTTTCCATTTTCTTTACATGTGAGGAGATTAAATTTCATGAGCTCTTTAACTGATGCGTGTTTAGTTTATCCAAATAATACGTACACTCTGCTCTCCTGAATATAGTTTACTCCATGTTTAGATAAGACTTCGGCGCCTAGTACGTCGTCATATCTACACCATCATCTTCACTACACCATCTTCACTTAGCCCCCGATCTTCATTAAACCCTTATCTTGACCTCACACCATCCTCACAATATCCTTATATTTTCATTCAGCTATGGTCAAGGCCAACCTTAAACCTAGCATGATTAATTTTACGGCTAAATTTAGTTCGCTAATGTTAATGTGGTCCGGAGGACTGAATGAATGAAGAAAGGCTCAATATCATCCTATACCGTATATTATATACTTTCGTTCTTACTCCTAGTGGCTGAAATTCGTTTTAGTTTGACCTCGTACGTGTAAGTATACCTCATCTACGTGTGTAATATATATTT
The DNA here is from genome assembly GCF_036320965.1 of Panulirus ornatus. Classification (NCBI taxonomy): domain Eukaryota; kingdom Metazoa; phylum Arthropoda; class Malacostraca; order Decapoda; family Palinuridae; genus Panulirus; species Panulirus ornatus. Next base: position 52,181,845 of record NC_092241.1, read on the forward strand.
ACGACCTCTTCCCCACCCCCGAAATAAAATATAAGATCTTAGAACAGATGAAGATATTTCTGCAAACGTTTACAACTGGTTATGAAAAAAAAAATCAACCCTATACAACATGAAATATTTATAAACGTTAGCATTATACTCAACAGACGAGGAGAAAAAAATCGAAATTCATTGTCATCCGTAATTATATGAAGTTTTCCCTCCTCAACTGGGAGCAAGAATGGCTTGTGGAGCAAGACTAAAAGTAAGACCATCATAACTCGAGGATGAGGAGACGAGGCAAGAGGTCACGCAGGGGATGTTGGTGGTGGTGGTGCTGCTGCAAGACATTACTTAAGCTCTACTTAAACTCCCGAAGGTGGGAGGCAGTTCCCCTAGGTACGTGCAGATGAATATGAGGTGAGTGTGTTGTCCACAGTGCAACATAATCATCGTGTCGGAGAATGAAGCTTCGCTTTGCGTCGGAGAATGAAGCTTAGCTTTGTGTCGGAGAATGAAGCCTAGCTTTGTGTCGGAGAATGAAGACTACCTTTGTGTCGGAGAATGAAGCTTGGCTTTGTGTCGGAGAATGAAGCTTTGCTTTGTGTCGGAGAATGAAGACTACCTTTGTGTCGGAGAATGAAGCTTAACTTTGTGTCAGAGAATGAAGCTTTGCTTTGTGTCGGAGAATGAAGCTTAGGTTAGTGTCGGAGAATGAAGCCTAGCTTTGTGTCGGAGGTTGAAGCCTAGCCACATCATCGTCATATTATAACCTGAATGGTGGGCGGTGTTGCCGGGTGGAAAGTGTGTATCACATCTCTAGTACGACTCAACCCGGGAGACACGAATGAATAGTCTTGTTTACACAGGTAAAAACCCAGACATTGGTGGAACACCATTTTCTAACTTCCGTAACTTTTTAGATACACTTCCAACAAACATCCCGATTTTAGTATATTAAATAACTCACTCTATATCAAATCCTTCCCACTTATTCCTCTCCGACGCACAGATTTCTTGATTTTCCACAGGCGTGACAGAGAAGCAAATCCCTCTGAGAGTCGATATAATCAGGTCTCACAACCAAGTTAATCTCATCTGGTGCTAGTTGATAGCACATGACGGTATTCCCTGAAACATACATACATGAGCTTCAGAAAAGAGACGACTGTACTGTCCCGGAATATGACATCAGAAAATCTAACTGGAAATACTTTCAGAACGAACAGGAGGCCTAAGATGTCCAACCCTGCGAGTCCACATGGGTAATACAACCCACCTCTGCTCCCAGATGGTAAGGGAGATATTGGATCATTACTCTGTCATTGTGTTTAATGTGCAGATAAATGTCGATTATGCTTTACGTCCAGCCTGATCTCACAACCATAACCCCACGGTTCATTGTTACCACCACTCCCTTGTGACTGTCTGCTGTACAACAAGCCCTTGTGACTGTCTGCTATACAACCAGCCCGTGTGACTGTCTGCTACACAATCAGCCCTTGTGTCTCTCTGCTATACAACCAACCTTTGTGATTGCTTTACAACCTGTCCTTGTGACTATACAACCAGTTCTTGTGACTGCCTACAACCAGACTCCTCCATGAGCTGAATCAGTAAACAAACTTTGAGTCATTCCTCCCGCCTATGCAGGGCGAGGAACTGCCATCTTGGAGTTTAGCGTCTCCAACCGGCCGCCGCTGCTGCTGCTGCTGCACAAAGCGCTGCTTCGCATCCATCATGTGGTTGTCACCAGATAAAGATACACTACTTGCTCTCCATAAATTGAAGTCGTGGTTTCGTCTCCAATCTTTATTCATTTTACTCTATCTATCCCGATAATGGAAACTTGAAAGGTGTCCATCTTCTACTTCTTTTTTTGTACGTTCGACCGGGACACTAACCTATAAAACAAGAGACTCGGAGATAATAGAAGACTAGACAGCTCCAGGCATGAATAGAGTCACGACATCAATAAACTAGTTCAGGCCAATGGCAACTCTGGGCAATGACCAGCCTGGGGCTCGAGCGAGCAAGGCAGTGGGTTCGAGCCTCGGGCTTATATTTACTGTTACAAGAAATATGAAAAAGAATATAAAGTTTTCCCCCCTTTTTTGGAAACCTATCTCGAAACGCTGAAAAAATTCGAGCAAATATTATATATATTGTTCGGTCAGCTATAAATTCAATGAAATACTTTGGTTACCCGTTCATATTGTAAAGGAAAAATACATTTTCTCTGTTTAAATGCGTTTGAGTTTGTGAGACGGCGTTTAGGTAATTTAGGGATTGTTGATGTTTATATGCTTGAGGCCCTGCATTACGTGTTCTCCCTAAGGCACCGCACTGGCTTGAGGCCGGTACTAACTCGGAACAACCACAAATTTCCTCCATTACCTTAAATGCTTCTTATATTTATCAGAGACTTCCCTGGCTGGTGGGTGTAAATGATAGAAAGCAGGACGTGTAAATAAGGTAGAAAATAGAACAAGGAAATAAGATAGAAACCGTAAAGAGCATCTTTGGCACAGTACTGACTACATCCCGGGCAGGGAGGGGGGGGGGGGGGGGGGCGTTGGTGAGATAATATCATGCGTCTGGCAGGGATCTGTCGTATCTAAGAAAACAAAATCTCACATCTCCCTGGGTTCCTCACCTTCCTACCCAACAGGGGCGCTGTAGCTCAAGCGCTCCAGGTGGTATGCTACGGGTTGGCCGCAAGGGCCGTGACCCGGCATAAACACCAGGAGCGTCAGGAAGCGTTAGACAGGTGCTACATCCTGATTGATGAGTGTTATCACTGGGGCGGTCGTGGTCGAGTCGGGTGTTAGGTTGAGCGGTCCTCAGTAACCCATCTGAGAATTACCTCCGTGTGTGGTATAAGAACAAAACCCCTAATGACACACACACACACGACCTTATGTGATCATTACATGAAAGTGCACTTGGGAACTTATTATGTGTCATTTCCCTGTGGTAAGAAAGGAATTTAGTTTATGTATAATATATATATATATATATATATATATATATATATATATATATATATATATATATATATATATATTATCCCTGGGGATAGGGGAGAAAGAATACTTCCCACGTATTCCCTGCGTGTCGTAGAAGGCGACTAAAAGGGGAGGGAGCGGGTGGCTGGAAATCCTCCCCTCTCGTTTTTTTTTTTAATTTTCCAAAAGAAGGAACAGAGAAGGGGGCCAGGTGAGGATGTTCCCTCTGAGGCCCGGTCCTGTGTTCTTGGCGCTACCTCGCTGATGCGGGAAATGGCGAATAGTATGAAAGAAAGATATATATATATATATATATATATATATATATATATATATATATATATATATATATATATATAAAGGCGTCCTAGCTACGTCTCTTCGTTGTATATCAACTGACTGTTATATTTCTATCTTGTGTCTCCCCTGATGATGTGATTATTCCTATGAGTTCACGGGGAAAATGAAACACGATAAGTTCCCAAGTGCACTTTCGTATAATAACCACATCATCAGGGGAGACACATGATAGAAATATCACAGTCAGTTGATATACAACGAAGAGACGTAGTTACGACGCCTTTGAAGGAATATCCTCACTTGGCCTCCTTCTCTGTTCCTTCTTTTGGAAAATAGAAAACGAGATGGGAGGATTTCCAGCCCTCCCGGTCCCTCCTCTTGTAGTCGACCTTCTACGACACGCAGGGAATACGTGGGAAGTTTCTTTCTCCCCTATCCCCAGGGATAATATATATATATATATATATATATATATATATATATATATATATATATATATATATATATATATATATATATATACATATATATATCCCTGGGGATAGGGGATTAAGAATACTTCCCACGTATTCCCTGCGTGTCGTAGAAGGCGACTAAAAGGGGAGGGAGCGGGGGGCTGGAAATCCTCCCCTCTCTTTTTTTTTTTTTTTTTTCCAAAAGAAGGAACAGAGGGGGCCAGGTGAGGATATTCCAAAAAAGGCCCAGTCCTCTGTTCTTAACGCTACCTCGCTAACGCGGGAAATGGCGAATAGTTAAAAAAAAAAAATATATATATATATATATATATATATATATATATATATATATATATATATATATATATATATATATATATATATATATATACACACACACACATTAGTTTCACTTGTATGTTCACAGACTTTCTGCAAGTCTTTCCTGTACTGAGTACAGTTTGGCTATAACCTAACGTCTTCCTGCTCTCGGGCCCCAGGCGTTTAATGATGCATTTTGATGGAGCTTCTCTATCCATACGTACCTTGATTTAAAAGAAAAAAAAAAAAGGCCGTAAACTAACTCAAATGTATTTTTTCCCTTTTTCAATCGCGTCTATTTTTTTCTCCATAAATTTTTTCTTTTTTTCAATCGCGTCTATTTTTTTTCTCCTCCATATATTTTTTCTTTTTCAATCGCATTTTTTTTTTTTTTTGTTTCTCCTGCCGTGACATCCTCTCATGCTAAAGTTCAGGTTCAGTGCTTAAGGCACCCCAGCGTTTGTCACAGGACTTTGCTGCAGTCCTACCACACAGATGCAGTGTGTGTGGTGCGTGGTGGTGGGGTGGCTGAGGCCCTCATGTTTTCCTCTCCTCAGTGATCTGGAACAATTAACCAGCCACCCAACTCATGCTCCAGGCCAGGACCCGCCCAGCCACTCCCTCAACACTTCAGCAGTTGTGGTTCCGTCTTTAATCTTTCACAACATGACAGAGAAAAAAAGAAAAAAAAAATCACACCCAGTTGCTCCATAAAGGCCTGTAGGCGTGTCTCTACTGAGTGTCTTTCCATCTCCCGCTACACCGCAGCTGGTGGTGATACGAAGATGGGAATATTATTTTTCGTTTTACTCTGGCGCGATTACGGCCTCTCCCGAGGTGACGCTTTCGTCTGTGTCAAGCGCTTGGCCGGAAGATTTTAGTTCGCCTTGGGGAGGAGGAGGAGGAGGAGGAGGAGGAGGAGTCATCTTCCATCCTCGGCCTCCACTTCCTTGTTATATATATATATATATATATATATATATATATATATATATATATATATATATATCTTTTTTTTTTTCCTTTTCTTTTACGTTAGCTGACACGGCATGGGTGAGCGAACACCCTCTGGCATCAGCAAGTTTATTGACCAACCTCATATGGGAGGATGAACAGCTGGGTTGACTATGGACCGGCTGCTGCGACCAGGATGCGAACTTATATGCTCTCGACCCCGGGAATGCGTCATGGTCGGAAACGCTAACAGCTAAACCATATGGAGGCTCTGAACAGCTACGTAGCTGTACAGTCTTGTACTGTCATGCGCAGATGGGCATTTGAGAACGCTTCAGCATCCAAGGTGAAATTTCGTATTGGATGATAAGTTTGTCCCAGGAATATATCCAATGTTCTCCAGAAATGGTTTATCATCCCAGGTATAACCAGACCCCTACTGTGAGGTCATTCAGATGTATTCTGCTGTGACAGACTTGGAAAATAATTAGTCTGCCTTCGGTTTTCAATGCGGAAACTCTGCACATACGTTCCTCACAAGCGAAACGCTCCTTTATCCAAAGGATGTACGACAACTGTTCCGCTGACGGGTCTGCCTGGTGTGTGGCCAAGATTTATGGTCCGTCATCCAATATTTACATCTAATCTGTATCGACGACACAGCAACTGTGTTCCTCCTGCTGATCAGAACTCATGGTTCTTGGTTCTCTTCTTAACCTTCCTGTCGGCCGGACGTCCCTGCCTTCCTCCTACTGATGAGAACCCATGATTCTTGGTTCTCTTAACCCTCCAGTCGGCCGGACGTTCTTGTGTTCCTCCTGCTGATGAGAGCCCATGGTTCTTGGTTCTCTTCTTTACCGTCGGCCGTATACGTTCCTTCACCCAGTGATGACGCACCTATTACTTACCCTCTGCCCTTCCTGTAATTTGGGTACAGTTATGAAGCACGTTTCTTTTTGGGAGAGGCGCGAGGCGTGTGGACCAGACGACCGAAACTACCACGTCCTTTGAAAGCGTTCCTTTGAACACCATCCCAGGCTGGTTTGGCCTGAGATCGAGACGTTTCCCCTTTCATTTCATAGCCTCTAAGGGCATGGCCGTTTTGATCCCTCCATTTTTCTATGGCCTTAATATCAAACCCTGCCTTCCATGGTCTCCAGAGTTAGTGAATCTCTTCTTTACTTTCATATCCTTTCAGTGTCCTGTATATCACGTTCCTCTCTCTCTCTCTCTCATCACCAGTATGGTTTGTGCGAGGCGAGATCCACTGATGATATTCGACGTTTTATGTAACTAAAATCTGGGTAGCGTACCAGAGAGATCGAAGGGATTCATATATCGATATCTTTGATATCTTAAATCTTTTTTGAGAGACTATAGAATAGAGTATTGATCTGCAGGTTTGTCTTATTCTGTTATGTTATTCCTGCAATAGATGACGGATCAATGCCACCCGCACTGGATAGTGGCTTTCCTCAGGGCTCTGTCCCTGTCCATTTTTTTTTCTTCAATAATATTTCTTTCGTCAATGAATAGCAAAATTGATGAATGTTTCAGACTCAGCTCCGCACCTCCTTCACCTCTTTCTAACCTGCCTTATTTTCAATAGCTTGATCTGCGTTGCGTTTTCTCTCAAGTATTTCTAAAAATTTAGAGTCCGAGAAATTTTTCCAGTGAAGCAGATGTATTCTAGTTGAGCTTCAAGTTTCCAGGAGATATTTTCTATTACTCTCACCAAAATTCCCCTTGGATATTATCATGTGCCTGGTAACACTGCAGTGTCGAATCCCTCTTCATAAATGCACATTAAACATTGATCAAAGTCTGCCTGTAGAAAGCTAAGAATTCTGTTTTTCTTTTCCAGATGCTGATACTACTTCTCTTAGTAACCTATCATCGTATATGGAGGAGTCCTGTTACTCACATACGAGGAGGCTCTGGTGTCAGGAACTCACTCACCAGAAGTGGATATAGAGCAATCCGACTCATCAACCCTCCCAGTCTAACCTCACGATCTGATCTACTTCTTCCCCTACACCGCACTGTTGGTTCTCTTTCTTTATCATACAGCTATTACTTCGGTTTCTGCCTCTATGAGCTGGGTGCATGCTTTATGATGCCCAACACAACCTCCAGGCTGTTCTCACCAGGTTTCTAAAGTGTAATAATCATAAATCATTATAAAGGTATGACTGATAACACATGACAGACACAAGTCATGGCTTACCACTGTTATGGCCCTGGGACCAACCGATGCTCTCCTGTTGCCAGTAAGTGCTTAATTGTGCTGCACCGACTCATAATTTGGACCCATTACGACGCACGTCATTCTCTCCCCACGTCATTCAGATTCTAGAGAAGGCAAGGGGAACAATGGACAGTTCCACTGGCGGAAACACATGTATATATACCTAAACCTCGTTCCCAGCTCGGCTGAAGACTTACCGAGACCCACCACGAGATAGAGAACCACAGTGGAGCAACCTGGGTTGAGCCCCGAGGGCCCCGTGCCACCCTACTCCTCCTCCTCCTCCTCTCCTTCGGTTTTCTCTCGCTTTCTCTTCCTCGCCACACAACCCTCCAGCAGATTCCTCCTCCTAGATTCTTCGCCTCACAAAACCCCTTCCCCACCGATCAACAAACGAGAGATTTTTTCTTGGCTTTATCTCCCGTCATCCGTATGTGATGATGGGTCAGATACGATGGATATATTGACGAAGGATACGTTCCTCTCCGGAAGGATGAACGATGTTGTCATTCTTCTATGAGAAGAGATAACGTATCATCCATACGATGCAGATGGTGTTGACTGATGAGGAGACGCAGAGCTGGAGGTCTATAGCAGCTGGTGAGGTGCAAGGCGTACAGGGCCGTATGTTGGTGAGGTAGCTGGTGTGACTACCCTGGCAAGATCAGCCAGGCCATCTGTGTCATTTCAGAGCTGAGGAACATCTTTTGCCCAACGCCTATGAAATGGCTTGACTTCCTGGATTATCTTCTTATAACGTAGGCTCATTGCTGCTCTAATTTAGTCACCCCTGTGTTGACACTGAGAAAATGTAAAAATCTTTATGCCTTTGTCTTCTATATTCTACAAATTTTGTAAAAATCCTTACGCCTTTGTCCTCTCCGTTCTATATCTTGTAAGACTGAAAATCTTGTAATATCTCCCTGGACTGCGATTATCTGTCCAGCATATGTTAGACATCATACGGACACCATCAGTACCATTTAACTTGCCATTTTTCTTTATTTACCTGCATTAGCTGTGTTTGTTTACAGGCCATTATTACCCGGGTCTCAGTGAGAATGTGTTCGTCTGTACGCGCGTATGGCTAGGCTTATCTACAAATAGGCGCCCTCATTTCCACCATTCTCAGCAGTCATACAACGTTTGAATAATTTAATTCGTCGTGCACAACCGTACGACCACTGGCGACGGTGTCCTGGTCTTCGAAATGACCAGAAGAGGTCAGGTCAAAGCTCATAGAATTACGTTGAACGGTTTAAGAGTTAACCCGAAAAACGCTCCGGAGAATCACTAAATCCTAGCCTTCATCATACTTCATTGCAGTACTAACATTTATTCGTTCGTAGTTGTTGAATTCGCTTCTTGGGACTAGTACATCTGTCCATTGTTTTAGAGCACTAACACTGTTAATTTCATTTTAGAAACCTGACAATGTACGTATGTCTGTCTTCCTCCAAAGTTGGTTGGGTTATATAGCCTCATCTCCGTCCGCTTCTGGTGTCGCCTTTGTTGTCATCCGTTGCACCTTCTCCTGAAGATCTATCCATTGTCGCCTTGTCTGATCAAACTAGGATAAGCAGTCTAATATAGATCTACTATACACCGTAAATACTTACTTTCTAAGTGTTTAGACCCATAATTAACTGATTTAACCTATGCACATATATTCATGCGGGTCTCTGGTGATAGCCTATACAGTGTGTGTGTATGTGTGTGTGTGTGTGTGTTTAAAAGGTGAGGGGCACGGCGGGTGTGTGTGTGTGTGTGTGTGTGTATGTTTGTAAGTCGTTTCGTAAGTAGTATGATCACAGTTACCAAGTGTAACAATCGTTTCTATCGGAACAACATGGTCTAACTCGTCGATTAATTCGTTCTAGAAACGTTAATTACATGTTGAAGTCAAACTATAGAACCATCTTTATAATTTGATAACCACACCACCATTATCTGCCAAACACGTAGTAGTTTTATGGAGATAAGCATCAAAAAATTGACCAGACTCTACACACCTTGTCACGTGGTTGGCCCGCGCTGCCACACATAGTTGCCAGACATATGACAAAACCTATTCTTTTCTTCTAATCATAAAACCGTTTCCAGGGTTACTATTTGTCTGATTATGATACCTCGAACGATATCTGAAAGAGAATGAATACAGATGTCCGAAGGTATATGATATTCATACTCGACTGCCGTACAACATGTTCCCCAGGTAAACGTACTCGGCCCATCATGCTCGACACAGGGTAGTTACCCCAGTAGTAGTCGACGCAAGGTTGAGTGCAGTTGTGAGACCGATGATGGTCCGGTACTTTGTCAAATACTTACATACCGTGTGCTAAGCGAAGTGTTGTTATGAACTGACATCAGCACCCGGGGGATTAACATGCATGTCATATCACATTGAAAGCTTAAAAGAGACTGTTTGTTGACAACTATACGCCAGAGGATACCTTGCTTATGTTGTGTTGAATATCGTGGTTTGGTTGACAGATTACAGACTCTACCTTAGGTGAGTTCTTGAGGGACTTGGCTCTCTTCACCTTTGAGTTTGGTCAAGCAGGTGGCCGCAAGCTTATATATCCCTTTAAGAATACTTTTTGCATTTAAGATCTTATTTGTATGTACGTTTGAAGAACGCCTCCTGGTACTAAGTTTTCCAGTCAGGAACCTGAACCCTGGAAGCTGGTCTTGCTTGTACTGTTTCCACAAGGTATAGTTCATGGCCCTCTTGAGTTTGCAGCCGAGGAGGGAGTAGTAGTCCTGTGGGGTCAATACGCAGTACAACCACATCACAGTATAGGAAAAACTCAGTACATTTCTTTCTTCTTCAGGATCCACTGCACTTTTTTTTTTTTTGTGCCCATCATTTACTGTGTTTTGATGACAGCATTCCTTTTAAGGGCCCCTTGATCCTTTGTTGAGGGAACACAAAACCCATGTTAAGGGTATTCAGTAATGTTCTATAAGGCCTCATTACTTTAATAAAGTTCAGTGGTGTTTGATTAAAGGTCCCTTAGCCCTCTTTAAAGGGCCCGCAAGGTGGGTCTATGAATGTTCAGAGCCTTACCACTTGTTTTGAGTCGTCTTCTAATCTGAGGGAAGCTTTTAAGTAAAAACTAATGTAAGAACAAGTGATCACATGACACGTTAATGCGTTTATCTGATTAATGATACGGTATATATATGTACGAAAGTTAATAATGGTTTACAGGTGGTGACTAACTTTTAAATATACGTGAACACATGAGTACACACAGACACGTGTGTGTGTGTGTATGCAAATATACAGATACACAAACAGGAAGCGGGTTGTAGCCTGAGTGAGTTCTGTGTTATTAACATGACGGTCTGAAGGAATTTTCACGTAATTTTCTTTTTTCCCCCCCCTACAGTCTTAATGTTGACTTAGTTGTGACTCTAATGGCGGGTAAATGATGAAATTGATCATTTCCTGTCGTTGGGTTGACATTGTGTTGCCAATTATTATAAAAATGGCGAGTGGTAAGATAATTACTTTTTTGAATAATCACTCGTGTCGGACAAGTGCGTGCGTGCATGCATAACAATATACTTAAATGTTTTACTTCCTTAGTGTTTATATATATATATATATATATATATATATATATATATATATATATATATATATATATACATATATATATATATATATATATATATATATATATATATATATATATATATATATATATATAATGGTTAAATAGGCATGCTTCCATTGCCAAACTATTGTATGGGGTGTCATTATGTCTTTGCATGTCATATGATGGTGGTTTATTACCCCAGATCATCCCTATTATTATTATAATTTCCATGATAGGGGCTGATTATTATATATAAACTAGACTTCCGCCTGTAAAAAAAAAAAAGATTCTCCAAGCGAGTGTATATAACCATGGCAAGAATGCTGGTTATACTGTAAGAACAAGGAACAAATGTAGACTTCGTTTTCCTTGTTTACGACACATTCCTCTTTCTTCTTCGACATATTGAGAATATTGACTTCTTTTTTATATTTGCTTTTATTCCTCCATTACCTCAACTGAGGAGAATGTATGTCCATAAATGTAGGTCTGTGAATAACGTAAATTTGCGCTCCGTCGCTTGTCGCTAAGCCTACATATATACATACCAGCACTGTAATTGGGAGTGGAAGAAAGATGGGTGGAAATATAGTAACTACCTCAGGCCTAAGGTGGACTTCTTTATTTTTCCCCTATTATCTTGTGAGCCTGGGTTAAGTCCAGGTAAAACCTCTTTATAGTGGCATACGAAAAAGAAAAAGAAATAGTGTGTCATTCAGTTTTATAAATTCTGGGAAACACGATCGTAAAGTTTCTTGGCTAAAAGATGACTTTTCTTGATGAAGTTAGTTAAGTTACAGGATAAGGCTTTATATATATATATATATATATATATATATATATATATATATATATATATATATATATATATATATATTGGATAGTAGCAGAATTCACTCCCAAATCCAAAATAACGTTTTAGGTTAAATGCATTTCTTTTCACATGCTTGGAAACAGCTCTGTTTGATTTCGAGTTTTCAAGTTGTGAAGACGACGTATTAATTAAGTGATCCCTGAGCGTCTGGTTTCCTACGCAGGCGACATATGAAGGAGCCTGACGTATGGCTGGTGCGTAGCCTTCGGATGTTTGGTTATCGTCTTGTCCTTATTGGTAAGGACGGTGTGTATATCGGTTTGGCTACGCTAGATGTGGCTTTGGTTTTGCAGAGGAGTCGTCCCCCCCCCCCCCCCTTGAAATGCGCTTGGCTTTAGGAAGACCATGGTATCCGAGAGGCCAGAAATAATCTCCATCTAAAGTATGATTACCGTGTTTTTTTTTTTTTTTTTTAAGGTAGAGGTGAACACTTGTTGATCCCTTCCTCTCATAGTTGTCTGCTGGTGTACGTCGCGCGGCCCAGGGTGGGCAGCTAGAGCACTTCCTCTTAGGTTAGGTTCGTGTTTATCTTGTAAGCTTCGTCGTCTTGGCGCTCTCTTGTGAGAATGAAGAGTTGAGGGATCTGTGAGTCCATTTCATTAAGGTTGGCAATACTTATGCATTTTTATTCCTTTTTAGAAAATCGCTCGTGGTATCGACAGGATATGTACGTTTTTGAAGACAACGAAGCGGCTGCCGTGCTCTGTTAGATTTCAGTCACGCACATCATAATCTCGAACTCAAACCGCCGTAATTTCACCATTTGAACAGACTGAGTACATGCATTTGTGCCGAGTAAAGCCAGAGCATTGGAAAAATTAATGTTAGCGAAGAATCCAGAGTGACCACAGTCCTTCCGTGCCATGATTGATTTGTGGCCTGTCATGAAACGCAATTATTAGCTCTGCTCTTCATGGTCTGGTATTACAGAACTGTTAACAGAATGTGTTAATTATACGTTGGGTTATGCTACTAATTATACTTTCCACGGCTGCATTGTGCATAGTACCAGTAAGGGAGGAGGGTGTGGGAGCGTGTGGTGGGAGAAAGAGGGTGCGTTTGGGGCAGTAGCAGGGCATGGCCGGAGGCTAGGCTGCGACACACGTCCGGTCGAGCCGCCTCAGGGGCCACCGCTGGCGGTAATTTGTGAGGTGTAGCGTGGTGGCCAGCAGGGCAGACGGGGTCTGGTTGTCTGCACTGCTACGCTCTTCGCTTGCCTGTTATGTTCCACGGTTGGTGAGGTTGTTCTTGAGGGAGTTCTTATTCTACTGGGCTCTCCCAGCTGCTGTAGCGATACTGTGGCATTAGCCTTGGAAATTGCGATACTGTAGCATTAGCTTAGAAGCTGCGATACTGTAGCATTAACTTGAGAGACTTGCGATACTGTAGCATTAGCCTATGGAGTTGCGATACCTTAGAATAAAGCGTTGTAGTATTAGCTTAGAAGCTGCGATACTGTAGCATTAATTTGAGAGACTTGCGATACCGTAGCATTAGCCTATGGAGTTGCGATACCTTAGCATTAGCGTTAGGAGCTGCTATACTGTTGCATTAAATTAGGGACTAGCGATACTGTAGCATTAGCCTATGGACTTGCGATGCTGTAGCAGCAACCTAGAAAAATTCACATTCTCGGGGACCTATTTATTTATTTATCTATTTTTGCTCTGATGGGGCAGGGAGGTTAACCTCTAATTTAGATCCCTTCTGTATCAAATGAAAGAATGCAAACCGAATTAGAACATTGTTTTCGCAGCCTCTGTACTCGGTCACTTCATCCTTTCTGGTTGCCAGGAATGGAAATTGGTGGACCAAACCAAGTAGAATTAATTTTGGAGAACTAAGCAGCTCCATTATAAAAAAAAAAAAATAACTACTTCACAACGCATAGGCTGCAACCATTTAAAGGTTAAATTTTGATGTGGCAGTATTACTATTCAGTCAGTTGTGATATACATTTGTACTTCTTGGACCAAAGGAAATATCAGTTCTGTTTTGAATCATGGGTTTATTAAAGTGATAAGCTGTTTCGTCAACGAAACATCTTCATTTTAAGTGATCAACGTTATCTTTCACCAGAGAACCAAAATATAAGCCCTTTGGTTTTGAAAGTAACACCGAGAAAGCAGTGCAGATATTTACAGTTGTTCATTGGAATGTGACGTAACGAACCATTTTGGGCAATGTGTATATATATTCGTTCACAAATGTATTGACAGGCGGAACAGCTCAATTGAATTAGCTTCAGTCTTGGTATTGTGACGAGGGGAAAGGATCGAGAGATGATGCATCATGTTTCCCAAGGTTCTGTAATCACAGTTTACCTGTTGACTCTAAATGTATATGTATATTGATATGGAGGACAGCGGAGTTGCCTGTTTAAAGAAAAGGGGTCGAAGTATCGGGGTCCAAGCGATCGGAGCGCCATGAATTGCCAGGGGCCTCTACATTGTCCATTTTGACGGGTCCGCCAGGCTTCAGATTTTATTGTAAATGTACGTTAAGCAGTTGAACGTATGAATATATATATATATATATATATATATATATATATATATATATATATATATATATATATACACACACACACACACTGTGAGTGTGTGCAAAAAGTACATAAGTAGCGAGTGTACACAAGATATCTTGCAGGTAAAACCACACCCAAAAAGTTACGATTACTTTGAGTTCTTGGATTCGTTTCAAGATCCAATGCCTTTTGAGGAGAGGAATCGCGTCTGGCGCCTTGATGCTGAGTGCTGTAGTTTCGCAACGGCCCTTGATGAACCGGGACCCGTATCTGGACTAATAATTTGTACAAGCGGTCGCCTGTGTCCATTTTCCCCCCCTTAAGTTGGGGGTAACGTCATCTGTTGTTGATGGCTGGAGTTTGGGGGAACGCGTTGCTACGGTGTGTCGGCAGTGGCTACTAGGCAGTTTAGTGTGTTAAGTCATGGTGGGATGCGAACGGGTGTTGGAGTCTTTTTATATAAAAAAAAAATGAATGGTGGGTTGTGAAGGGTAGTTTTGAGAGGATTGAACGGTTTTGGTGTGTGATATGAGGGTGGGGGGTTGATGAACGGGTGTGGATGATATTTATTGTTGGATGGTGACTGTGGTGTATTTCGAGCTGTGATTTGTTAAGTAGTTGTTTGGGTCAACAACAGAAGGCCGTGGTAAGTAGTTTCAATGGAGAGGGGATGACAGGTAGACAGTTTCGAAGTGAATGACTGTGATGAAGTTGTCTAGAGGACTACGTATATATTGTCCTTGTTAGCCCTGAAGAACAAGGATGTCGTAAGGTCCCGGCGTATAGATAAAAGGATAGCCATTTGTGGAGGTGGCGAGTGTGAGGGTAAATTGCTTTCTTATGTCTCGAGCTGTGATGTAAATTTTTAAGGTGCGCGACGTGGTTGTCAGGTTGATTAATGATAGATGGGTCTCTTAAGTAATGTTGGGAGATGATTAGCCACTTAAACGGGTAAGTGATTTATGTGCTCAGCTCGAGGAGAAGGGTTACGGTAATGGGACAGGCTTACGATTAGAGTTTTATGGTGGGAAAAGATTGAGTGGAACATGGAAGGGTTTAGCCGACTCCAAACTACCTGCCATATAGATACATCACATTGTCCTTTTTTTTTCGAAAGTGAAGGAAATAGATGAGGAAAATGTATTCAATATTCAAACAGAAGACAGTGTTGTGTTTTGCTTATAGTTGTACCTACTGCTTCCAGTATGAGACTAAAGCGATCTTTCGAATTGCCGCCACGACAGATCATGTTTAGTGGCGCCATGGGCTGCCTTCTGCAGCACTCAGACGCACCGCCCAGCCCGCCAGCTGAGGTCAACGTCTGCACTGGGCAGGCTGGCTCTTCTGCCTCACTGAAGCCATCCACCAGGAGGAAACTTGACTCCCGTGATCTAGTCTTCGCGGTCTGTTATGTTGCCGTGGTTCAGTGAATGACCGACGGGGGTCAAGTGGGTGGGCTGTGAGAGACTCACGCACGACCAGGGAAAAATTCTTGTACGGTTCGACTCTTAAATTTACTGATGGTCAAACCTGATAATGGCGTCAGTCATATGCAGACGATTAGATTTCCCACATTCAATATTTGGCTTAAATAATCCTCGTTTACTAACGAGACAAATTTATAATTTCTTGTAATAAAAAAAATGTTCAAACCAAAGTCACTTTTAGGAGGGAAAGTACAGAAACCTAAGGAATGTTTGTTCGCTTCACGTGAACATTCGTGGGAAGAAAGTGTTTCACGGAGGCTCACGCAAGACGAACCTGACATTACCACCGTCTTGCTTCATTCGCCAACCGTTGTACAAGAGCTGGGGGAGGACGCTCGTCCAGCCTGGGAACTGCCTCAGGGAACCGCCATGGGGGGAGTCAGGCAGGCTGGCGGGCGAGCGAGCGAGCGAGCGAGCGGGGATTATGAGGTTAGCTCTGCTCCTCTGAAGGTCGCCCACACACACCAGTAGAAAGGAACACTGGACAAAAGAAACCCTTTGACCAGCTGCAAGTTTTTATGCTGACCAAAAGTATTGAATATCTGCGGAGAGTGTTGGATCGGACCGTGGGTAAAATGACAACCATTGGTTTCCACAGAGGATAGTTTTAGTAAGTCACACATGGCCGCGTAAACGTGCGAGTCGCTACGTGCATAATAGGCTGTTGATGAACGGGTCAGCTGTTAGAGGGGAGAGAGAGAGAGAGAGAGAGAGAGAGAGAGAGAGAGAGAGAGAGAGAGAGAGAGAGAGAGAGAGAGAAGCGCTGCGGCATGACATACTTGCGGTCAGTGTGGGGTCCGTACTATGAAAGGCTCTGCAACTCCTCCTGTGATCTTCTGCAACAGTGCATGCTGTGGTGATAGACCTATATTATAAAGTTAATGATAAGGGTGTGTGTGTGTGTGTGTGGGACGTGCTCGAGAGGTGGGGGTCTAACCTAACCGCACGAAGGGTTGTGCAACTTAGAATGTTTGTGGTGCTAGGTTAGGAAATACTTAACTGTCTACTAATTAGTCTACATTGTCAGGGTCACTTACAAACCGGATCGCTCATTCTAAGTAGCGTTCCAATAGTAACAACTTGACTACACACACACACACACACACACACACACACACACACACACACACACACACACAGTCAGCTTCTTATGCAAGGCGAGGTGAGCTTTGAGTACGATCATACTACCTAAGGGTATGATGTTCTGGCCTCTGACCTGACTTGCCTTGAGGGTCAGATTACTGGCCGGGCCATCTTACTGGAGGGTCATTCCTTCGTGCTCAAGAGTCGTATCTGTATTGCTTCTAACTGAACATTAGATAATGTGATGACATAGTCCTCAGACAGAAGATTTATACTCTTGTCCCAGTTTCACAATATTTTTTTTTTCTTTGTCGCTGTTTGTCATATATATATATATATATATATATATATATATATATATATATATATATATATATATATATATTATATATTATATATATATATATATATATATCTTTCTTTCAAACTATTCGCCATTTCCCGCATTAGCGAGGTAGCGTTAAGAACAGAGGACTGGGCCTTTGAGGGAATACCCTCACCTGGCCCAATTCTCTGTTCCTTCTTTTGGAAAAAAAAAAAAAAAAAAAAAAAAATATTAAACACACTTAGCATTGGAAGAAACAACATTGAGTAAGTGGACATTTTTATTTCCCTATCACATCTTTATCCACGCAAGTTTTGTGAAGTATTAAAGAAAATGATGTTTGAATGTTTGATGATGAAATTGACCTATAATCTAAAGCAGAGTAGTTTAGTTGGTGTTAAAAAAAATGCACTGTATTCAAGCCTCAAGTATCGTTGTCTCAGACCAAGTGCAAAATTACATGCCGGGCCATCTTGCCTCTTGCCTCTAGACGCAGACATGCCATTTTTGTTTGACTCGACGTATCTTCAGTAGTTAGTCAACCTGATTATTTGGGTATACGAATTTTTGCTTACGCCCTATTGGCCTCTGTATTTGTATAATTTTTTTCCCCTAAAGGTGATCGCCGCTTCTTGTGTTGGTGAGATAGCGTCAGGAGCAGATGAAGAAAGGCAGCATTCGCACACATTCATTTTTTAGCTGTCATGTGTAATGCACCGAAACCACAAACCCCTATCCACAACTAGGCTTCACAGACCTATCCATCTCCACCTTGGTCTACCCCTTCTTGTCCCCTTCACTTTTCACACATATATCCTCTTTGTCAATCTCTCCTCGCTCGTTCTTTCCATAAATCCAAACCATTTCAGCACAACATCTTCAGCTCTCTCAACCACACTCTTTTTATTCCACATCTCCTTCTTACGCACCCACCCTACTCTGCATATGCTCAGTTACAGCCCAAGCCTCGCTTCCATATTCCATTAGTGGGACTACTATTCCTTCAAACGCCCATTTTTATCCTTCCAGATAACGCCCTCTCTTTCCACACGTTCTTCAGTGCTTCTAAAACCTTCGCCCCCTCACCCACTCCATGATTCGCTTCCGTTTCCATGGTTCCATTTGCCGCCATGTCTACTCCTAGGCATGTAAAACAGTTCACTTCTTCCATTTTTCCCCCAGTCAAAGTCACACCCCAAACAAACTTGTCTCTCTAACTTGTTCGACCTACTAACTTTGCTTTTATTCACGTTTAACTCCCAACTTCTTCCTTTCGCACACTCCACCAGACTTAGTCATCAACTTCTGAGGTTTCTCACTCGAATCTGCCACCAGTGCTGTGTCATCAGCAAACAATAACTGACTCACTTCCCAGGACCCCTCCTCTCCCACAGACTGCATGTTCACCCCTCTCTCCAAGACTGTTGCATTTACCTCCTTCACCGCCCCATCCTTATACAAATAAAACTCTCATGGTGACATCACAAACCCCTGCTGTAGACCAACCTCCCTTGGAACCTCTCACTCTCCTCTCTTCCTATTGGTATACACACCTTATACCCTCGATAAAGAACTCTGCTTCTAGCAGCTTTCCTCCCACGCCATATATTTCTGAGACCATCCACAAATTATCTTTGCCAACCCCATCATATGCTTTCTCCTGATCCTATACATACACTCGTGGGGCCCCCACGAGTGTATGTTTTACTCCCTATGGGAACAAGTAAAAACAAGATGCTGTTCTTCCTTATTACACCACTGAACTGAGACATGAATCAGGTATCTCTCGTAGTAGAGAATAAAGGTGACAAACTCACAGAGACGTGGCTGTTGCCGTCTGTGTGGCCTGGTTTAATCTGCTGAGAGGACCACTCTGGTGGAGTTTACTGTCAACTGAATATCATCCATACGTATCCTGAGGCATCTTTAAGAAATGGAGGCGATACATCGCATCTAACCTTCTTCACGCTAACGTAAATCGTAAATTCTAAGGTAAGTTTGAGTAAATGATGAGACTCACCCCGTAAGTCTGGCCGAAATGCATTAGGAGCTATGGCCTCCCCACTTAATGTACTCACAAATTGCTATTGTGACATAGAAATTGTGAGTACAGTTCGGAGTAAGGAAAAAAAAAAAAAAACAGCATCTCTCCCCAGCGTGACCAGTCGAAGGTAAAGTGTTTGGGCGTGCCGCATGTTCTTACCCCGGTGAGAAACGAAGTTACCGAACTGGAACATTAAAAGTGGTTGGAATTTAGCCGCTTGAGCACAACGGTACGACTTTCGGGCACGGCGTTACGATCCTGGGGTAAGATGGACTGCGAGCCTTAAAGGTCAGGTCGTAGAACAGGCCACCATCACCCGAGGATTGTACTGTTGTGTTGAAGGGTTGTACCGTTTTAGTCAAGGGCTGGTACAGTTGAAAGACACACAGACAGTACTACTAATTCGTGGCTTTTGATTCATGATACCGACACGGAAATATATTTAAATATATGCAGAAGGGAAATCGTAGAATACCTTTGACTGAATATAGTTGCCATCAGAGATGTGGGTGTGGATAAAACCGTCACTTACTTTCTGAAGCAGTTATTATGGTCAACGGGTGACGAAGAAATCGTCCGAAAAGTATGTTAGGCGAACCATCTCCGTCAGGACCCAACGTTTACGGCAATATTTGTCTTGGAAGACGACATATAAGCCATTAAGCTCGATGCTTCGTGTTAGGTTGCATTAGCTGGCGTCAGCAGAGAGACAACTACGGCAGAATGAACTGGAGGAGTTGCGGGACGGGATAAAGTCGCGATTAACACCAAACGGACGCAAGAAATTGAGCAGGTTTACCCCTAACGACGGGAGCGTTGGAGGTTGGCCCGCCCAACCTGAGGAGGATTTAGTATGGATGGAGTTCTTATCACAAGTTGTTAAGTGGCGGCGGGACAAGTGTACAAGTTACAGTAGCGGGCGGTGTCCAGCCATTGTCCGCAGCGGGCCCCCACAAGTCCCCACCAGACACTAATTACTTCACCACCACCGGTCGATACCCGGTTCTCGGTTGGATACCCAAGATGGCTACTTACGCCTAAGTTGGAGGGTTTGTTTATCTTTTTTTTGGGGGGGGGGGGTGGGAGGAGGGGGGGTAGTACAAGCGTCGTTCGTCGGGGGAGAAGACCAATCATGGCTTCGTAATAGGTTTAGTGTTTCTATGGAATGATTACTGATTATTTGTATGTATTCGAGTGGAATATAGCAGTCGATTCTTTTTTTATTCTGGCAAATTTTGAAAACTGTTCAGACACGTATTAAAATCTCATACCGTAGATCCGATTACACAGATAAGGTGATTATGTTTCTAGATTTTTTTACAACCACACCAGGTTGGGTCGCGTTCACATCACACTGGGTACACGTCCTCGTTCTCATTTTCTAAGAGAAACTTGTGTTTCAGCTCAAGAATTCTTGGTTCGCGAAAGCGATACTTTGTTTCACATGAACAAACCCTCATTAAATTGAGATTTAGGTGATCGTTGAGGTAATAGTCGAGGTTGAAGCTAGGAAGTCATGCAATGCTTTACTTTGAATGTTCAAAAGCAGGATGTGGCTAGTACGTAATTGAATAAAGAGATTCTAGTGACAAGAGACGTGAATATTAATGTGGAACGGGTAATTGTGATTGAGAGTTTAGAAGGTAGATATATCGGTCACTTGATTTCTTCGAAATGTTTTGATATACTTTACACCTTGTTTAACCCCATTTCTCTTCTTTGAGTGGTATAATATCAGTTTTGAAAGGTTTCAAAATCTAGAGATACTCAGATAAAATATTTTGAATCGCCTATCAACTCTTTAGCACGGCATTTCTTTACGACCCTTGGGTAAGATGGCTTAGTCTCTGACCTGACCCCCTTAACGTTTAAGTCACAAGTTAAACCATCGTACCCAAGCAAGGATCGTATCATCGTGCTCAAAGAGTCGTACCACCCCACCATGCTCAAAGATCACACCGCGGCGCTCGGGTTTTATTTATAAATTGTGGCCTTGAGATGGATGGATGTGGTCATCATTCATCATAATTTTCCCCACAGAAGTCTATTTCCTCCAACTATCCATGATTACTGGATGGCAAGGTTTATTTTTTTTTTTTTTTAACATTGATCAGTTTCTTGAAGATTTATTCCAGTGAGGACTGAGCCATTGTTTAACCGTTGCGAAGTATGAATGGCTGTATACTAATACCCCGCGGTTGCCGACTGAGGGACTATATATGGGTTTATTGGCGGTATATGTACGAGCAGACGGTAACCAAAGAACAGAGAGGTTTGAAGGTCACCCGCTCACTGGATGAGGACGCCGCCAGTTGGTGGCAGGAAAGCCAAGAGCGAGTTGATCAGTAAATTTGTTTTGGAAGAGTTTCTGTCGTCTGACTAGGATACGCGGCGTTCCACTTGGGAAGCTAATGGGAGAGTGTTGGTGCGGATGATGCTTGATCTAGGTTAACCTTTGTACATCATTCTTTTATCTTTGTGGCGCAGGGTTAAGAAGAACTGGAAAGTCTCTCGATGTCTCTGTCAACTAGAAAAACTTTTGGCGGTCCGGGTTATACAACTTAGTTAAGGATAGCTTAACTGGAGGACAAGATTGCTACAAGGACACGATTATTGGTGGTCGTGTGATAGCTATTTAACGACCATTCGTGTCGGTGCTCTTCAGGCATGGCAGCTAGATGGATAAACCAAAGATGACAAGGTGAGGTGACGCAGGCTTGCATGTCCACCGTACATGCGCCATCCCGCTTTACATGCTCGGGCGAGGCTACGCTTCACTCATCTGTGACTCCCATTATCTGGCGGAAGTCTGTGAGGCCAGGAATTTAGATGTGAGGTATCTTTGGTAAATATTAATGAAGGTCGTGTGTAGAGTGACAATGCGTGTTTGATACTCCCACAATGTGTGGTTTAGGCAAGGGAGCATATGTACGTGACGGAGTGTAGTATAGCCAACTCACGTGTGTGTGTATACAGGACATGGACGGTAGTACGTGAGGCACGAGAGAATGTAATTTAGGTGTCGTGATACGTAATGGCGTATTTTTTTTTTCTCACACTTGAAAGAAACCGGACTGTCCAGAGATTCCCAAGCCAGGGGAAGAAAAAAGCGATTCTGTCTTTTCACTGGTGCTTTTAAAGTGAATGCGCAAACTAAAGTAACGACGGCTATTATTGTGGTCACTAATAGTTCAGGGAATTAAATTTGATAGCGAGTGGCCAAAAATATTGCCAGCATTCCTGAAGAGATCAAGGGGAGAGAGAGGGCCAGCTTCCCACCAATTTACTAGTTTATTGCTGTCTTCCTGTATTATGTGCGGGTCTCTTGCTGCATCCTACTGACAGGCTTGGCCATCCATCCACTGCTTTTATTGTTATTTTTTTCTCTCGTTGGTCACCATACTTGGTTGATAAGCCACTTCATTGATCTTCATGTATCGTACGACTCTATCAGTAGCCAGTGTTCTTTTCGTATTAGGCAGTCTCTTGCTTGTGACAGTCACACATTTAAAAGTGACAGTCTTAACCAGTTTCACAATTTTGGATACCAGTGCCTTACAGTGACCGGAGTCTTACTTTGACCCCATTAGCACGACGATACGTCCTCTGGGTATGATGACATGGCCTTTGACCTGCCCTTTGCGAGTTTGGTCAAAACCAGGGAATCAATAACGTAGTATTTTGCTTACTGTGGCGCTATAGCGTTGATGTTGCTCGGGTGGTATCTTGACTACCTTACCATGTCATAAAGAAACAGAATTTTGATGCATGAATACCCAACATGGTAGTCGCTGTAGCATCTCCAGGGATCCCTCGTTGATGGTGGGAATTCGTTGTACTACTGGGCGAGCTTAGGTATGGCCGACCCAGTTCTTTTGTTGTCCTGACGCCGCTCCGCGTTCCTCACCTCCTCTCAGGCTCCTCCTGGGCCAGGCCAGGAAGGTCCCAGACGAGGCCTACCCCATCTGGTGGTGCCCAGTGGGTTCCCCACCGCCGGGGAGAATTCCATTATTACGCTTCAATATTCCGTAGCCTACCAACGGCGAAGTGAATTTGGGCGTTCCAGTAATATGCAGTTGCCGGAGGCCGATAAGTTTCGTGTAAAGCCTTGTATTCCCGATGGAGAAAGGGAGAAGGAATTTTATAATTTAAATACCGAGGCTTATATCTCCTGCAAGGTTAGAAAAACGTAATTCTGAAAAGTCTGGGCTACGTTTTTGAAGACTGGCAAAAAGAGAAAATTTCTTGAGATTCTCGGCTGTTACATTATCACAGTTTTAAATAGTTTGACTTGTCACTGTGATTCTGTTCACAATAAAATGATTACGAATTAATTGTAAAAACAGAGTAAAACAACGCCATCAGAAGTTTACATCATTGAGTTACATTATTTTCACCAATGTGCTACATTATCTTTGAAGGAATCTGCAGGCTTCATGTTTACTGGCTCATGCAGACTGTGTATTGTTAATAGTAGAACCAGATGTGTTGTGTTTGAAATATTTGCATGCTCTAATTGGCAGATAACTGACACAAAACATGTTGAAGCATTAATACCTCAACATTTTACAGTTTAGTCATCTGTGATGTAGTTTGTACGAACACCATCAGTAAAGCTGCTCCTCAGAGATACACGAAATTCCTGCTGGGACCAGCGGCACAGGTTTAGGCCCAGCATAAGAACCCAGAAGTGGAAACTGATTCCGGTGGAACTGTGGCACGAAATGACATATTTTGATTTATATGCTGCACCTATCGGTATTTGTGTGCCTGTTACGCTTCTCCACCTAAACCTGTAGGAGTGATTAACAATCGAATGACTTTATATATATATATATATATATATATATATATATATATATATATATATATATATATATATATATATATATATGGTTGAGTTGGGCCATTCTTTCGTCTGTTTCCTTGCGCTACCTCGCTAACGCGGGAGACAGCGACAAAGTATAATAAATGAAAAAAAAATATATATATATGTATGTATATATATATATATATATATATATATATATATATATATATATATATATATATATATATATATATATATGAGGGGGGAGGGGGATGGTATTCCATGTGTGGCGTGGTGGCGATGGGAATGAATAAAGGCAGACAGTGTGAATTGTGTGCATGGGTATATATGTATGTGTCTGTGTGTGTATATATGTGTACATTGAGATGTATAGGTATGTATATTTGCGTGTGTGGACGTGTATGTATATACATTGTGTATGGGGGTGGGTTGGGCCATTTCTTTCGTCTGTTTCCTTGCGCTACCTCGCAAACGCGGGAGACAGCGACGAAGCAAAAAAAAAAAAATTATATACATATATATATATATATAAACATAAGGACTTATTTCGGAAGGTTATCCTGCTCGGGGAGTTCACAAGGAAGCTCAACGCTACTTCTTATTGCGCCAAAAATATCTATTTATGACTGAAAATCGTGACGGTAAAATAAAATCTTGAGACCCGCTACACGGAGGGTTTCAATTTTACGTTTCAGCCTGTTGTATCTTGTTTACAGTGTGAAGTTCACATTTACCGGTCCTCATGCTATTTGATACAGGGAGCAAATTAAAAACTCAAGCGTAAAATACAACTTGAATAAGGTTCATATCTTAATTTGGATATACCAATGTAAATCTCTAATTTCGAGGGACATGATTTTGAAATCATAGTGATGCGTTATAAAGGGTGGTGGAAAATTGAAAAAAAAAAATGAATTTTATTTTTGACTATTTTCTTTTTCGGTTTTCAAGAAAAAGTCTTGAGGAATGTGTGGTAGCTGCAGACGAGCCACACACAACACACACACTAGGCTCCACACCAGGTGGCTGCAGATAAAGCCCTGAATATATATATATTTTTTTGCTATTGACTGGAGGGACGGGTTTTAGGAGCTGAAGAATTTGGGATGATTTTTTTTGGATGGTTCTTTGGAGTGTTGACTGGAGGAACGAGTTTGAAGAGTTGAGGAATTTCGGATGTGTTTTTTGGAGAGCACTGAGGAATTTTGATTGGAGGAACACATTATCATTATCATTATTATCATTATTATTATTATTATTATTATTATTATTATTATTATTATTTAGCGATTTTGGTGTTTCTTTAACTATCAAGAGTTTTTTGCATTTGCGTTTGATGAAGACTGTAACACGACTTGGGTCAAAGACCTGGTTGTTGTACTGTAGGGACGTGCCGTCGTGTTTAAGGGTCGAATTATCGTTCTCAACGGTCATATCGTTGTGCTCGAGGGCCGTGCCATCGTACTCAGATGGGTCGTACCATTGTGGTTAAGGTCAACGAATTCGTTGTCAAGGGTCGTAATGTTGTGGACAGGGGCTGTAACATTGTGGTCAGGGGGTCGTGCTGTCGTGGTCAAAAGTCGTGACGTCGTGGTCAAGGGTCGTACTATCTTGGTCAAGGATCGCACCATCGTGGTCAAGGGTCGTACCGTCTTGGTCAAGGGTCGTACCGTCGTGGTCAAGGGTCGCAACGTCGTGGTCAAGGGTCGTAACGTAGTGCTGAAGGGCTTTGAATCTTTCTGGTAAAGTCCACTGTGTTCTCACTCTCTTCATCCCACGTCCAAACATTTTGCGTCCTTCATACGTCCGGTGACCTGACCTGACCTGATACTACCTGTGTGTGGGACCTGACCCTTCCAGCCATACTGTACCGGTGGGTGCTAATGACATGTTTGTGTACCTGATGACAGGTCGGTGGTAAATAACTAATTATCCTCTCCTTCCCTCTAACGCAGCCAGTGTTACCAGACAGCTGACGAACGAGGAGGCTGTAAAGAAAATTATGGTTTCTTTTCTTCAGTTTAGCCCAGGCCTTAATCATGCATTACTGTAAGTTTAGGAGATTTTGTGTTATTTCTACATCTGCCTTTATTAAGACGGGAGGTCTATCGCCTTGCGTTAAAGGCATTGGTTGATTTGGTCCTCTGTAATATGAACGGACTTTGATGTTTGTTGATTTCGGCTAGGCTTTCTTCTGCGGGTGGCTCACGGAAACAAAACACAACTCCAGTTTACAGTCACCAGTTAAGTCATTGAGTTATTTACGACGTTGATTGGCCTGAACTCTTATTGTGCAACTCCTGTAGCAATAAAGAACTAAATGAGATAGGTTTTATATTTATTTTTCAAAGTAAAACTCCTATCGTGTTCGTTACTACGTGTGTGAGCGCTTAATTTAAGGAGAAAGACCTTTCACACACGAAGATACCGCCGCTCATTTAAAGCTTCCCTGGTCTAGAATTCGCTTGAAACCTTTAACACGACGATTCGATCCCTTTTGACCTGACCCTTACGGTGTGTGTGTGTGTGTGTGTTTACATGCTTCCTTGAAGGTAAGAAATAGGTGTGTGTGTGTGTGTGTGTGTGTGTGTGTGTGTGTGTGTGTGTGTGTGTGTGTGTGTGTGTGTGTGTGTGTGTGTTTACATGTTTCCTTGAAGGTAAGAAATATGTGTGTGTGTGTGTGTGTGTGTTTACATGTTTCCTTGAAGGTAAGAAATATGTGTGTGAGTGTGTGTGTGTGTGTGTGTGTGTGTTTACATGTTTCCTTGAAGGTAAGAAATATGTGTGTGTGTGTGTGAGTGTGTGTGTGTGTGTGTGTGTGTGTGTGTGTGTGTGTGTGTGTGTGTGTAACGGGCCATGTCGTGATGCGGCAGCCAATCACAGGTAATTATCTCCTCGGGACAGTAATTACTGATGACAGAGATGGTCTCAAACTGCAGCGGGATTCGACCTCCCACCAGGAGGAGTTGGGGCATATGACCCTCCCAACCCCCACCAATCTCATCCAGCCTCAGTGCTCTCCCAACCCCACCAGTCTCATCCAACCTCAGTGCTCTCCCAACCCCCACCAGTCGCATCCAACCTCCGTGCTCTCCCAAACCTCTCGTACTCAACCTCATCCCAAAAAATTGCATATGATGATATGAAACTTTTTATTTTTTCAATATAGAAAACCTTAGCTAAACCTAACCCTAACCCTGATTAACGTAACGCTAATTTAGATTAATCTAACGTAACGATGACTTGAAGTAACGAGAAAAAAATAAATTTCCGGTCCGGTAATTTCATTTGACAATAAATAATCCACACAATCCAATTCTGCCACATGGAAATAATGCAAGTCAAGGTGTATGTTGAGGGCGTGGCAATGGGCGCAACCATGTGTGTTTTGCGCAAGGTATATTTGCACCTAATGTTCCATGACATTACGGTTGGAAATCAATAAAAATATACCACCTCGAATTCTTTTTTTTTTTTATACTTTGTTTCACGGGATTCTGTAAGAAGTTAGGGGCAGAGATAAGCATGAGAGATTTTAAATCGTGGATGTGATGGTATCATTCGATTTCACTCAGCTTTATCCAGCTTTATATAGCAAGACCCAGCCCAGGGTATTCTGGTGTGCAGTGCATGGTCTCCATATTACAGTACGGATGTAAAATCTCGAAAGATATATGTAGAGGAAAAATGGCAAGAGTAGTAGTAATACCAACCGTTAGAAAGATTTCTTACGACGTAGTAAGAAATGATATCTTAGTAAGATGTATATAGTGTGAAGGACGAGCATGGAGAACGATTCAAAATGGATTGACGGGGTCAAATGTGAGGGATACAGAGATGCTACTTAAACTAAACAAGTATTCGAGCGACAAATGGCATCAGTGGTCTTAACGTAGATGACTTTAGAATCGGGAAATGTGAGCGAAAATAAGAGTTGTAGACGATAGGAACTGTTTGCTAATATATCATTAATTCCTAGACTATGGGAAGGTTCAAACATGGATATATATATACATGAGTAATGTCACGTATAAGTAGGAAGTGTGTTGAATGGGTCACATGTCCTGCAGTTTCCCATCAATTCTCGCGTTTTGGTAAAGAAATGGTTAATGTTATAGTGACTTAACGCGGCTAAGATTTGTATAGATGTAAGCAAGAGGTAAGGGAACATTTTCGAGCGAGATGTAGCAACTTTTTAGTGTTATCAACTGCCACATATTGTTACACTTCTGTCTTTGTTTTCATCGACTTTCATAAATGTTTTTTTTTTTTTTGTCCCCTTGTGTGATAAATGTAAAAAAAAAAAAAACCTTTTAAGACTTTAAAGAAAAATAAAATAATCCACATCGTAAAGTGGTATTCGAGATAAAACATCATATATTATCATACTTAATTTAAAAGAAACACTGAAAGTTTTTGATATATCTTTCTCGTCCATCATTTTCAGTTTTGATGTAAAGTATTTGTTAAGCGTATGTTAAACCTCTGTCATTTGACGCTCTGATTTACTGTATCACTTTCTGGCTCTTAAAAAGACACGTCAGTTGTTGATAGAGGCAACATTGAACCAGGCTGTAATACTATATTACAGTCTGGTTCCGTGCTGCATTATGTCAACAAATGACATGCCTTGGCAAATACAGGTGGTTCATGGAATGCGGAGCAGCAAATGGCATAACGGGAAACAAATGCTGTAGTGCGTGATTCTTTCTATTATTTCGCGTGAATATAAATATTATGACCTGATTCGCGTGTGATCTTGCGTTGAATGTGATCAGTAAGTGGGACGAATCGTGCTGTTCCTCTCGTGACGAAAGGCAGTTCAATAGTACATGGCAACTTCTAGAAGATGCGCTGTGGCACGTGTGTGTGTGTGTGTGTGTGTGTGTGTGTGTGTACGGTATTGCATACACCGTTGATTGTACCAATATTGCGACGGATCGTTCGATCTGTTGTCTGTTGATGGGTTGTAAGTACAAATGAAATGACCGTATGAGGCAACTCCTCTTGCTGTACTACGTTGGTTAGAATCATTATGTATTGCGAAATAC
This sequence comes from Panulirus ornatus, assembly GCF_036320965.1. NCBI lineage: Eukaryota > Metazoa > Arthropoda > Malacostraca > Decapoda > Palinuridae > Panulirus > Panulirus ornatus. The sequence continues at coordinate 52,210,943 of NC_092241.1, forward strand.
CTTGGGGGTCCACACGGGTAACGAAAGATCGTGTACAGTGTGTGTGTGTTGTGAACGCTCGCTTGCCCTGAGCGCCGTGGTTGCGATCAGTGGGTATTATGGTGACCTGGTCTTTGACCTGACCCTTTAAGGGTTAAGGTCACATAAACGTCCAGGCCTAGTACTACTACGCGTATCGCAACCACCTTCGTAGTAGTAGTAGTAGTAGCCAAGGGTTGTGCCTTCGTGCGAGGCTGACCTACCGCGTGGGAGCGATGAGGGTGAGGGAGGGAAGGAGGCAGTAGCAGGTGGCGCTACGGAATGCCGCCTCCCCCTCACCACCCTAACAGGCCTAATGAGGGAGTGCGCGCTCTGGCTGGCCGCCCGCCCCTGCGTGTGACCGCAGCCTGGCGGACACCCAGCTCCCGGCTGATGAACGCCATGATCCACCCGCCAGTGCCAGTGACGTCACCCACATGCAGCCCAGTTAATGAACCAACTGGTTAATGATGAGCCGCCGTAGTGAGGATGTATATTTTTTCAGGTGGTGGGAGGAGGACGAAGGTGCCGCTGGCTGGCTGGCTGGCAGCGCGGGATCTGATTTTTTTTTTTTTTTGTAGTATGGGAAGTAGTGCTAGAGAGAGAGAGAGAGAGAGAGAGAGAGAGAGAGAGAGAGAGAGAGAGAGAGAGAGAGAGAGAGAGAGAGAGAGAATGTGTGAATATTCATTACAGTTGTGTGTGTGTGTGTGTGTGTGTGTGTGTGTGTGTGTGTAGATAAGGATATAGTGGAGATTATAGTACACCTAGCCTAGTGAAGATAAGGATTATTGTGGTGATGGCATTTGTAGTCGAGGATAATGTCGTGAAAGAGTGCAGTAAAAAAGTGATTAGATCTAGGTTCAGGTCGACTCTGAACCCAGTTGAGCGAGGATAAGGGTAATATGTTGTGAAGAAGAGTCGGGTATAGTGACCTGGGTTCATGGCTAGCTGAACGAGTTTAGTGTTGATGAATGAAACATGGCGTAATTTCTTTCCTTACTCTGGAGGCTTCAGTCTGTAAGAAAAAACTATATGGTCTGTTGTCAGGAGGCTTTAAGGAGATTATTTAAGGTATTGTCTATGTAGATTAAAGAAAAACAGGATGTGAATGTCTCCCATAGATCGTGTGATACAATTTTCTTTCTTCCTCCTCTGTCGCTCCCTCTTGTCGGTGAATCGTAGGGGCCAAATACTGTTTATATGGACAGGGGAGACAGGATGCGTGGACCTTCCACGTATCCCTCTCTTCTGTCTACATTTAAAAAGACCCCAAACCTCGCTTGTACTGTTTGCTTAAGGTACTTGGCCAGTAAGTGTCATACAAGTACAGTTAAACTGAGTACCTCACGTACGTGCTGGACTTTCTTTGTCCACGAGAATCGCTGAGAGAAATTTGTTGACACGGGCTTGGGAGTGACGAGTACTCACTCGCCAGTGTTGGTACACAGGGCAAGTCGAGGGTTTGTGGTACGTTTTTGTTTTGTTCTAGTGTTTGCGGAACAAGTCGAGGGTTTGTGGTACCTTTTTGTATTGTTCTTTTGTGTACAGAACAAGTCGAGGGTTGGTGGTACTTATTTGTTTTGTTCTTGTGGAATAAGTCGAGGGTTGGTGGCATATTTTTGTATTGTTATTTTATATGCTGAACAAGTTGAGAGTTAGTGGTACCTTCTGGTTTTGTACGTCGAGGCGAAAAATGGGAAACGGTGGAGACCTTTACTTTGCCAGAGTACTTAAGGTGGATTACTTACCCAGACGCTCCCTTAGAACACGACGGTACGGCCCTTGAGCACAACAGTACGACCCTTGAGTGCCAAGACCGTCTTACTCAAGGGTCGTACCGCTGTTCTCATTGGTCGCACCATCGAGCTCAAGAGTCTTACTCTCGTGCTTAAGGGTCGTACCATCGAACTCAGTGGTCGTGTCATCGTGCTCAAGGGTCGTACCATCGAATACAGTGTTAGCGCTCAAGGGTCGTACCATCGAACTCGAGTGGTCGTGCTCAAGGGTCGTACCATCGAACTCGAGTGTTCGTGCTTAAGGGTCGTACCTTCGAACTCGAGTGGTCGTGCTCAAGGTCGTACTATCGAACTCGAGTGTTCGTGCTCAAGGGTCGCACCATCGAACTCAAGTGTTCGTGCTCAAGGGTCGCACCATCGAACTCAGTGGTCGTGCCACCATGCTCGAGGGGTTACATTTGATGCCTGTGATTTTCTAGGCTTCACAAGGAGTGTTCGTGGGGGCTGTCCCTCGCCATCGACCTTGAAGCACCTCTTTCTACTCCATCATCTAACCTGTTCCCTCGTTTGGCTTTTTTTTTTTTTCTTCTTCCCCCCGCGCGCACCACCCAAGGTGGCTCGTAACCCCCACGAGATATGTTGATTTGCCTCATGCCTCTGGTACTCTCGCAGCTTCACCTCCCAGTGTCTCAGGACGGTGTAGGTACCCCAGCACCGGCCGCGTGACCCACCCATAAAAGATAGGTAACCCTCCCTCCTTCCCTCCCTCGCTCTCCCTCTCTGCTACCTGGGACGTCGATGACGGCCCACAAACACCGTTACTCCACGCTCCGCCGATGGACAAAAAAGTAATTCCTGTGCATAAAATCCATTTGGATGCGAGTATAAAAGTGCCTTTATGGTCCCGCTTCACCGCCTTCATCTGCAGCGTCCGCTGGTGGCTGTTGTGTCTTTGTGGACGCTTGATGTAGTGTCGTTACCCGGGCTGTAGCACACAGTGTGTGGTCGCCAGCCGCTCTCCTGTCGTTGTAAACGTGTGTAAGAATGTCGCTCTTCAGGTTGTAGGATGTGGATAGGGCAGGGAGAGGTACGAGGATGTGCGTGCGGGCTGGGGAGCGTCCCCCGGGATGTGCTTGTGGCTAGGCAGGGTGCGGAGGATGTGTATCAGGGCCGAGTTGTGAGGGGGGGGGGGGTGAGGACAGCCTAGTCTCGGTGGCGGCTGCTCCCGCGCCTTGTGAAGGTCGACCACAAGCGCATTTTGGAGGTGGGCGTCCTGCCGGCAGGGCTGGGAGGTGCAGATCTAGCTAGGCCTTGCTGGGCCGCTGAGGGGCAGGATGAAGGCTAGCAACACTCATCTCTCACCAGGTGGACACTGAGAGAGAGAGAGAGAGAGAGAGAGAGAGAGAGAGAGAGAGAGAGAGAGAGAGAGAGAGAGAGAGAGAGAGAGAGCGAAGACTGGTCATCTCCTGACGCAGACGCGAGTACTTCCAAGTAGCACATGGAAGTCGTGACGGGCGGGCGGTGTGGATGGCGGCATCTCGTCAGCTATCCAGGCCAACGCTGGTCCTCCTGGCGGTGGTGGGTTGGGTTCACGTGGCCCAGCAGAGAGCCAGTCCAGAGTTGGAGGAAGTAATAAAGGTAACGTCGCCGCCACTCCACTGGGAGAAGCATGAACACGTCGTGTGTGTACGATTTACAGGATGTCTCAAAAATCCGGATTCGCAAGATGAGAGTTACCTGTTTTAAGTTCACCTCACTGTTCACACTGCACGACACGAAACGCACATATATTCATAACCCCTCTGGACTCCAGGGTGTGGATAAGCAAGATTGTGGTAATGCAATATGAAGATATGTTGAGCCAAACGTAAAGTGGTGAAGTTTGCCCCGCGTCTCGAGTTCTGAGGCAGCCTGCCTGTCTGTACTCCTGTAATTGTTGGGTTTGAGGCTGAGAGGCCGCCACGAGCTACCTCTCCTATTGTATGTCAGGAGTGAAACCTCTCGTGAGTGGACCACTTCCTGCTGATCTGTCGGTGAAATCCACGTCGCCGTGCCCGAGTCCACGCGGGAGTAGGTCTGCTTGGTGGGAGGCTCTGTGGACGGAAAGATCCCCCTAAGGGGGGGAGATTTGTGTAACACAGACGAGCTGTTGACTTTAAAGCAAGGTTTTTTCCCCCAGTACACAGAAGGGATGGTGGTCGAACGATTAGACTTCCCGCAATATGCAGTGTTCAACATCTAGGTTCCCCTCCTCCACACAGTATACAGAAGACCTGGTGTGGAAATACGAGGTTTCACACAGAGAAGAGAGGATTGTGGAGACCTGGTCCAGTCACCCAGTGTACAGAATACCATTGCTGGTGAATAAAAACTGTGGCTTCACCGTATATACGTAAAACACATTACCTTAGGAACGACGTAAACCAACCTAGCCTAATGTAACTTGATATTCCCTCAAAGGCCCAGTCCTCTGTTCTTAACGCTACCTCGGTAACGCGGGAAATGGCGAATAGTATGAAAGAATAAATATATATATATATATATATATATATATATATATATATATATATATATATATATATATATATAGCAGACCACATGGCACGAGTTAAAACATATGTTCCACTCAAAGTTCTGCCATTTACAAACGCAAAAATCTCGCTGAAAGCATCAATTTAAAATTAAGCTCCCGAGTGTGTAGAGAGTAATTCTCAAAGAGAGCGAAAGATGAATGATGGGAAGAGAACGTTAAAACATTCAAATTGTTCTGGTTGTAACGTTGGACTGTTTAGCCGGAGCGAAGGAAGTTGCCAGGTGCCCGGCTGTAACAGCGGGTATGGCCGTGTTGCCGGCAGGCGGGCTATACGACCCCAGCAGTAGCTAACCTTGCTGGGGCCGTGTTGTGTTGTGGCGACCTTCACCAACCGGACTGTACCGTACAACATTCGCCTGCCTCTTGGATCCACGCACCAACCACAGGGGGTTGTGCCTTATATAAACACCACCCATCATGATAAAATACTAAGTAATAAATTCTATGTCCCCTTAAATCCAGGCGACGTTTTTTTTTTCTTTTTTTTTTTTCGTCTTTTGTCTAATCTGATCAGTAAACATTACGACCCTAGGCATTTAAACATTTCTGTCGACCAATCCATTGGGAGGTTGGCGCGTGCGGTGGTAGGGAACTGGTAGGTAGGTAGGTTGCGCGCGGGGGGAGGGTCGCCTCTCTCAGCCTTTCCCTCCCTCTCTGGCTCCTCACCAAGACGCACAATACCCAGCCGTTAACGCCTCCTGTAGGACCTCCTCCACACCCCCCTCCTCCCTCTCTTCTCTCTCTCCCCCTAACCCCCAGCCGCTGTCCTGCAGCTGCTGTCTGGACACGGGTGATGCTGCTTGATCGTATCGTTTCTACCCGTCTTCACTCTTATTTTTCCTCGATGATTCATGATTTTATGGCGTAGTCCCTCCCTCCATCATTTTCTTCTTATATTCATTACTTTCTGACCTAAATGTCCCCTTTTATGTCTTATAAAATATAACGTATTGCCTCGTTAAGCTTGCAACGAATTATAGAGATAACGTATTACCTCCTTAAGCTAGCCTAGGATATATATATATATATATATATATATATATATATATATATATATATATATATATATATATATATATATATATATATTTAAAAAAAAAAAAAAAAAAAAAAAAGGTGAGTTTGAATGGAGAAAAACTGGTGGAAGTGAAGTGTTTTAGATATCTGGGAGTGGATCTGTCAGCGGATGGAACCATGGAAGCGGAAGTGGATCATAGGGTGGGGGAGGGGGCGAAAATTTTGGGAACCTTGAAAAATGTGTGGAAGTCGAGAACATTATCCCGGAAAGCAAAAATGGGTATGTTTGAAGGAATAGTGGTTCCAACAATGTTGTATGGTTGCGAGGCGTGGGCTATGGATAGAGTTGTGCGCAGGAGGATGGATGTGCTGGAAATGAGATGTTTGAGGACAATGTGTGGTGTGAGGTGGTTTGATCGAGTAAGTAACGTAAGGGTAAGAGAGATGTGTGGAAATAAAAAGAGCGTGGTTGAGAGAGCAGAAGAGGGTGTTTTGAAATGGTTTGGGCACATGGAGAGAATGAGTGAGGAAAGATTGACCAAGAGGATATATGTGTCGGAGGTGGAGGGAACGAGGAGAAGAGGGAGACCAAATTGGAGGTGGAAAGATGGAGTGAAAAGGATTTTGTGTGATCGGGGCCTGAACATGCAGGAGGGTGAAAGGAGGGCAAGAAATAGAGTGAATTGGAGCGATGTGGTATACAGGGGTTGACGTGCTGTCAGTGGATTGAATCAAGGCATGTGAAGCGTCCGGGGTAAACCATGGAAAGCTGTGTAGGTATGTATATTTGCGTGTGTGGACGTGTGTATGTACATGTGTATGGGGGGGGGTTGGGCCATTTCTTTCGTCTGTTTCCTTGCGCTACCTCGCAAACGCGGGAGACAGCGACAAAGTATAAAAAAAAAAAAAAATATATATATATATATATATATATATATATATATATATATATATATATATATATATATATATATATATATATATATATGGCTTTTTGTAGTTAGCCATATAAACAGCCATGCAGTTAGTAGTGAATTCAGGAATCTATAGTGATCAGTTCTTCAACAAATCATTCCATGATACAGGGATGCATGTGGTTCTACCTGGTCCTCTCAAGCGCAAATTTCATAATCATGTTCGACCTCGACGTAACTCGAACATATTTTTCATTTCCAGTATTGTCCAAACTACACAGCTTTCGTTTGGTTATAATATATATATATATATATATATATATATATATATATATATATATATATATATATATATATATATATATATATATATATTCCTTCCAGTATAAATCGTAATTCTTGGGAAATGTATATCCTGAAATTTCAGCAAGCACTGAGAGAGCACATTTAATTCATTTTTTTTCAGCTAAAATACCAATTTAGATATAAACCAAGATTTATAGTAATGATTTTTATACTAGAAGTTTTACAGGACAGGAAAGTATTATTGTTTCCCAGGCAAATAATGGTTTTCGTTGACAGAAATGTATTGTAGTGGATACAACAGCTGACGTAAAAAAAAATGATAGCGGCTTATCCGTGCGCGTCAGACTCACTAGTGGTTTGTGGTATATATATATATATATATATATATATATATATATATATATATATATATATATATATATATTTCACATTTTATACTTGTTGACCTCACGGGGAAACTAAGTATTTACCAACATAAAACAGTGGTATATACACCGATGTGGGGCAAATTGTCGACACCATTTTGAACAAGTTTCCCATCGATGACAATAATAATTGCCTGCACCCATACTAGGCATGGCAACATCGCCATAAGCAAATTATTCGCACAAAAAATACGCACGGTTCACTCGTCTGACCTAGGCTATACAAGTTAAGACGCCATCGCCAAACATACATTAACCCTAACATAAAACCCAAGTGACCGCGCTGGGCAAGGCTTGGCTTAGGTATAGCTACAATAACCAAGGTAGTGTAGCCACAGTGTTAAGTATAGATGGCGGTGGTGTTACCCTCGACGGTGTGCCATCTCTTGATCTTGAAGACTCGTAGGTGACGGAAGTTTGAACGATGGGTCAGGGAGGGTGGGATAGGAGCGGGGTGGTTGGGGCCCCAATCACCCTTGGGGAGGAAAATCCACACCCTGTAGGCCTATTGTGGACAGTTATTAGGGGACAGGAATGCGGGCGGTGAACGTTGAAGAAATTCCGCCCAGTCAGTAGATGGATATATGGATATATTTTTTATTATTGCGCAGGCCGTTGTTTTTTCTTCCTGTATATAATTCAAGGATATTTTACTTGTTGAGGTATATATAGACGTATTGTGTTATGTGGCTACGATTTTGTTTTTTTATAAGACGCAGTTGTGGTAACGGAGAACTAAATCGAAACAAATTGGATCACATCCTACATTGTTATTTCCAAATCTTTATCGTGAAAACTCACAGCCAGGCTTCTACGTTTTGTGTATACAGTAAATATATGAATTCATTGTTGTGATTTACTTCGTTGAAACTTATCAAGATCTTAACTTTTTTCGTTTAGTGTAAACATTAGATCCGAGTCTCCGTTTTGTAGGTCGATAATGACATTTACTGTTAATGTGTCAGATAATCAGTTAGTCAATCAACCCCTGCCTGGCCTTTACCATACCCTACTGCTCCTACACGCTTGGGAGGGCTGCCCCGCGCCGTCCCCTACGCCTCTCAGGGAAAGGGGGAGATTGGCAATACCTTCTCCCTCTGCCCCATCCTTGTAGGGAGAGTGACAGCACCTTTCCCCTGCTTCTCCCTGGTAGGGAGGGAGTGGCTGTACCTTTCCCCTGCTTCTACCTGGTAGGGAGGGAGTGACAGCACCTTTCCCCTGCTTCTCCCTGGTAGGGAGGGAGTGACAGTACCTTTCCCCTGCTTCTACCTGGTAGGGAGGGAGTGACAGCACCTTTCCTCGGCTTCTCCCTGGTAGGGAGGGACAGCACCTTTCCCCTGCTTCTCCCTGGCAGAGAGGGAGTGACAGCACCTTTCCCCTGCTTCTCCCTGGCAGGGAGGGAGGGACTGCACCTTTCCCCTGCTTCTCCCTGGTAGGGAGGGAGTGACAGCACCCCTCCTCGGCTTCTCCCTGGTAGGGAGGGAGTGGCAGTACCTTTCCTCTGCCTCTCTTCGGTAGGGTGGGAGTGGCAGTACCTGATTGATTGCTCTGGTCCTTTGCCAGCCCCACCATTGGTCCTCGCCATCTTTGTTGTCTTCAGACCTGCGTCCCACGGGACCTGCCGGCTCCCTTGGCAGCCAGCCCCACCACCACCACAATGTACTGCTCTGCCACACACACACACACACACACACACACACACACACACACACACGTACAGTCCCAGCCTGTACAGTACAACCTACACTCCCAGCCTCTACCACAAAACTCCCAACCACCACCACACGTATCTACAATTCCAGCGTCTACCACACACAAACGTACAGTTCCAGCCTCTACCATGCAACCCCAGAGTCCTAACCTCTACCACACAACCCTACAGTCTCACCCTGTGCCATACACACTTATAGTCGCAGTATGTACCACACACACACACACACACACACACACACACACACACACACACACACACACACACACACACACACACAGTCCAAACGCTGAACACCCAACATCCAGGAGCCTTTTAATGTAGTAGGCTCCAGTTAAGGCTGAACGTTCTCACCGAGGCCTGGCCTTCAATGAACAGTGGTGAACTAAATCGACAAGAGAAGCAATGATAGAAGAGAAAAAAAGATAAGATTTTTTGAAGTGGAATATTTCCCATTTAAAAAGAAGTCAGGTCATAATTGTTAGGAAAGGCATTAAGGAATAGAGTTTCAAAGATGAACGGTGTAAGGAAAGAAAGAGACGTCGCTCCGGCTCCATCCTTGAGTTCCCAGCGACCCACACAGTCATCATGTGACGCACTGGCTGGCCGACGGTGGCTTGGTGCATCTAATAGGGGCAGAAGAGGAGCCAAGTTCTCGGAAGGAGCAGAACTAGAGTAATATCTAACGAAGAGGGGAAAGAGACCGAACATTGTGGCGTGGCGTAGGGCAAGTGGGTCATTTGAGTCTGGGGGG